>NW_010535363.1:15798-33531 GCF_000687285.1 Phaethon lepturus
TGCTCCCCAAGCAGTTGCTCTTGAAGGGTTAAGGTGACTGTAGGAGACGAAAACCTTCATAAATGGGAAATCCATGAAATACGTATAAGCACATTGAAAGAGAAAAGGGAAAGTTAAGAAAACATTAAAACTTTATGTCAAGAGATGCCACACACAGAAGTGGTTTGCTCAGCCCTCTCATTGTCCCCTTGTGTACACACATCATGAGATAAGACATAGTCCAGGATTCAGGGAAATACTATACCTCTTTTGTAGCTTACCCGCGTCTCAAGATTTAAGGGCTGCTTTCATCTCTTACAGGAAGTTTTTGAAGCCCACAAGTGCTTTGTCTGCTCAAACATCTCCTTTTAAGGCTAAGAGGAGGGATGGTGAAGAGCTACTGTTAGAAATAATCAAAAGCAGGCAGCACACTCAGACAGATGTTGGACATACAGCATATCATTTGTATAATGCCCCACTGAGGCAAAAAAACCCAGAAATAAAAGCTGTCCTGTAAAGTAATACCATATGATGCTTGCCAAGCAGCTTCTGCCACTTAAAAGTGGTAAGCCATAAAGTAGGCATTATTTAGTAGTGGATGGTTGCACTTCATCCTTAGGTAGTAGAAATTAGCATAAACCTAATGAGCTTCAAAAGAGCTAAATCCATTTGCACTGTCTTAAAATCTGGCTTATTGCTATTTTCTCTTTTGTCTGAACAGAAATAATTTTGGCTGAAACTAGTTGATTTTTAGCAAAATTACCATAAGAGAACAATGCAAACCTGGTCAATGCTTTTATAAAACCACTTTGAAAAGTCCATTTCTATGGAGGTTGTGTTTAAGATTTTTCAGAGCTTTGCTTTTTAATTTCATTAAAGTAACGCTACAATGCACCATCAACTGTAACTTTAGTTGCTCTCAGTGAAAACATGAGGTGTCTCTTTTAATATGATATTTAGACATCTGACTTCATTTTTCAGAAAATAAGGGCCTGTTTTAAAAAAATAAAATTGCTATTTGGTAGGTTTTGTTTTGTTCCAGCCTAACAGGAAAAATGAAAAGAAAAAAAAAATAGTAAGATTGGCCTTTAATGGAAACTAGAAGACTAGAGAGTTATTTCCATGCTACCAGGTGTTACTGTCCTGTTTGGAAAATTTAGGATTCCAGTGTGGGAAATGCTATAGATAATAATTAGAATAAATGCTGTATTTTACCATACTTCAGTGCTAGTGTGAGTTGGCAGAAAATCATCACTGGGCAGATAATTATCTTCTGGCACATTTCAGGATCTCAAAAGTCATGTTTAAAAATTGGCACAGCAAACTGGACAGAAATATGAGCTACACCATAGTCCCCAGCCAACTAGACTATATTATTTTGGAAGGACCTTTTTTAATGATGAGAAAGGCACTGAGTCATTATGCTAAATAAGCAATCACTAATGAATTTCCAGAACTAGGATGAGCTTATGATTCAGGACATTTTTTTAAAGACACAGAAATTCTTACAGATCTCTTGCTGACAGTGTGTTGTGTGTTGTTCTCTGAAGTTCTCCTCTTAAGTCTAAGAGGGACCACTGCATATCTACTTTGTGCCCCCTGTGGAGCAATGAAAGAATCCAGACACTCAGCATAAAAATGACCAAGTCAGACATACCAGTGCTCATTTTTGTGCACACAATCACTGTACACATATTGTATTAATCCATAGATAGGATGAAAGAAGAATGTGAGTATAATTTTCCCTCATCTCCCCCATATCACATAATGTTAAATTTCTCTCCCTTATCCATGCTCAGAGCCTGATAAATTGCACTTCAGTGACATATACTTTGTACATGTTAAAATATATGCCAGAAAACTAGTCTGTGCTTGGCGATAACAAGAATTGGATCATTTATCACTTCACTTGAAATGTTGCCCCAGTGATTAAACATTCTCACGTTTAAAAGATCAGTTCAACGTTTAAAAACGTGTCTAACTTCAGTTTATGTTGGTTGACCTCACAGCCGCTGGTTTCCGTTATGCCATTCTCCTGTCTGTGTACAGGGTTGGGTGCAGCACTGGAATGCCTAGAGATGTCGTGGAATTGCCATCACATCTAGGTAGAGTCTGATCTGACTTGGTATTCAAGACAACCTTGCTTTGAACTGGAGATAGGACTAGATAATCCAGAGGTCCCTTCCAACCAACATGTCTGTGATAAACAAGTATTCAGTATCCAGTAGGTCAAAAAGAGAGAACAAAAATGCAACAAATGAATTTCGGTCTCTTTCTCCTCTAAAATTTTCAGCCTTATTCTGATATCTCCGGATAAAAGTCTTATCAGAAGCTCAAACTGAGACTTAACAAGCTGTTTCTCACTGTGGAAAAATCTGTCCACTTAAATTCAAAACATAGAGCTTCCCCCCCTCCCCAATTACTTGTTGACAAATTTCCTAAAAATCCTGAATTCTTTTTGTGGGTAACCTTTACTTAACACCTTTTGTATCAATCTTCATTATGCAAAAATTGATGTTGACCTGCTTCAAACAGTCCATTATCCCATCACCAGTATTCATCGGGAGATATTACTGCAAAAATATATTAACTTGTCACATTGGTCATGCCAGGTCTTCCTTTGACCCCTTTCCCAACTTTTTATTCTGCTTCAACCATTTGTCTTTATCTGAGCTATATGCTCTGTCATTTAGTTTATAAGCTCCTGTCGGTAACACCCATCCTGTTGGTCACTGGTGCTATAAAACAGGGTGAGTGATGTGTGGTTAGCATTTCGGGTATTGCTAAACACATAATAATAAAAGGCTGAAAAATGAAAGGTCTGAATTTACAACATGGATGTAGTCCTGATTGACAAGTGTTCAAGGCATTTTTTTGTGGAGAAAGCAACTTTGACTTACAGATTGATAAAAGTGTTTTTCTTCAGATCCTGACAAAGAAATCAAGAAGAAAAGAAAAATTTCTAAAACCACCATTATAGGTAATAAACTCATTGTATGCAGGACATTTCAGAACTAGTCAACAAATATTTTTATTCTGTACACAACGAAGAAACTTACAGCTGTTCAGATTTCTAGGCATGTCTGTGAGAAGCACTGCAATCACTTGAAAATAATTGGCTAAAGAGCAAATGACAGAATGACAGCTTTTTCAACAAGAAGTTAGGGGACTGTGGGAAGGAGGAAAGGAGATGACGTGCAGGTGTAATGGCCCTTGTGGTCCCCTGGGCGCAACACACACTGTCAAAGCAAAGCCAAGGTGACCAAGAGCAGGAAACTGCCATGGGGCTGGCCACCAGTGGGTGTCTCCAGGCCTTGGTGTGAGAGGGGGCTTGGAAACATTCCAGCTCAAGTCCTGGCTCCACTGAAAAGGATGGGAATACTGTCACTGCCTCAGATGCAGCACTCCAATTCTGCTACACAATGTAGAGTGCTTAAATTTACATTTTAAATATCTGAATATCTGATATTCTACTTGGAAATTGGTTGGGAAACTGAAAAAGATATTGAGAAACTGCATGAAAAGGTGAGACTCAGGGGAAGGAGTTAGTCTGAAGACTTATTTTTGTTAGTGGTGTTATTCTGAAGTGGAAGGAATTTTTCATTTGGAAAGACTCAAACTAAAACCTTTAGAAAACTGCAACCTTTAGAAACGTCACGTTTTGATTTCAGAAATTAAGTCAAACCCAGTTTCTAGGCAAGCTGTGCCATTTTTCATCCAGATTTATGGGAGGAAAGCAATGAAGTAGCATTATTCATGGAGTTCCTTTACAGAATCTACACTTCCTTGAGAAAACCCGGTAGATTGAGTTCAGTTCTGATTACAGTACTAACACACTTATTAAGGTGTATTGAACCTATGATGGCATACCAGATCCTAACTTTTCTAGTTTCCTGCCTTTGTTAGTAACTTTCTGCTCTTTTGCTTTCCTTCTCTCAGTATAACAGTAGGAAAAGCATTAGAATTATTCAGGGTCTTGTTTCCTTGGGAAACTAAGGTAATGGGAACAAGCTACCTATCCTGCCTCTTTCTCTAACAACTTCAGAACCCTGTAGCCAATTTTAAGCAAATTTAAAATTTACTGAGACTCTGTAGGAGTCTCAGTGAAAGATCCTCCAGGTATCATAAGAACTAAATACCAAGTATGAGAGATATGCTACTAGAAAATTATCCATCATGAGCTCAGCTGTCACTAGATATCAAAGATATTCACAGACCAAAGCTATTAAAACCAGAATGTCACAACACAACTCATTTAGCTGTACCTGTCCGGTACTTCTCTTCACTGAGGAGGAAGGAGAAGAATGGGGCAGTGCTGAATGTGAGGTTCAGGGAATGGAAGAGACAAGGATCATGCTAATAGAAGACGTTATGAAGCCTGAATAATTTTGAAATTTGAGCTAAAGACTAAAATTTTTTCATTTTTTATGGTTCTGACCAAAGAGAAGACAAACTCTGTATTTTCAGTTGTTCATGTTTATATTTGTATGACCACTACATTAATGGACCCTAGAACTGATAGCATAGTTCAAGAGAGAAAAAACAAAGTCGTCTGCTGTGGTGGTTCCCTTGTGCAGGTAGGAGTCAATTTTGCGTTTTACATTGAAGCTAATTGCGGCCCACACACTGTTTAATCAACAGTCACTGCAAGCTTGAGGGAAAAAAAAAAACAATGCAATTATTGTGCTTCATAGTATGAATAGCATTGGATGAGACATTGCAGAAACAGCCAGAAATAACACAAAAAAGGGTGTTTCACAGAACAGATTGCATCATGAGCTCCAGCTTACCAAGCTTAGGAGCTTGCAGTTCAACCCTTATCCATCTGCCTATGCTCCCTACACAAATCATGTGGTTTTGCCCTTTCTATTTCTATGTTTGGAAGATAACAAGACAGCTAGAGGCAAGAAGTAATGGAAGTCTTTTGACACCTGCCACTCTCAACAGCAGCATGAGTATGTGCTAGGGGCAGACCCATGGTCGGGAGCAATGGTGCTCAAGTGGTGAAATTTCTGCTGGGAGATAGGCTGCTGACCTGGCTGCTGCCAGGGACCGTCCCTTTTGGGGAGAAAAATCTCAGCATCTCCTCTGTCTGCCCTACTGCATCCAAGCAGTAGGCTCAGTTGGTTTTTCTTTTTAAAATTTAAATGCATTTTAGTATTTTTTTCTATCCTTTCTTAAAGTGTGTCGGGGGTGTTCTGCATGAGTTTTTGTTCCCACTCTTTTTATGTGCTTTAAATAGCATAACACATAATGTTGATTTTTTTTGAAGATTTTTTTCCCCCATTCACTGTCACAAGTTTTGTATGAAATGCCCAGAGGGTGGCTGAGTAGAATTCACTCTCGAAAGTCACCCTCAATGGACATGTAGGTCATACTTAGATTTTAATATAAAGGGAATAAAGTAAAACTCAGCTGAAGATATGATTGACCACAGTTGCAGGTAAACTCATAAGATAAATTACAAACTCAGTTTGAGGAAGAAGATATTCAATAATTTAAGTTATTCTGCATCCCAGTTTTAACTACTAGTAGTTTTAACCACTAGGGTTGTGTATTTTGTGTATTTTATTATGTACTTGGAAATGACAGTCATTTTGGCAGCTATTGGCACCTGTGGTCAGTGTAATACTGAGCACAGCAGAACATAACACCTTCATTTTTACAGTTAAATAAGTGGTAATTTTGTACTGCTTACATACACCTACTTAAGTATTTGCAACAAGGATCAATTTTATAGAGATTTATATGTGAGGTAACTCTGGGCAATACCGCACCTGCTTTGGTTTAGTAATTTAAACTCAACAAGCTGAAAAACAGCTTTGCAGAAAACAACCTGGTGGTCCTGGTGGACATGAAGGTGAATATGAGCCCACAGTGGGCTCATATTGGGCAAAGACAGCCAACAGCATGGTGGACCGCATTAGGAATGGTGTTGCAAGTTGAGGGAGATGATCCTTGACTTGCACTCAACGTTGGTGAGACACATCTGAGGTACTGTGTCCAGTTCTGTGCTGACCAGTACAAAAGAGATAGGGACATGCAGGAGCCAGTCCAGTGGAGGGCCATGAAAAAGATTAAGGGCTTGAAGCTTGGACAATCTGCCATACAGGGATGCTGAGAGACGGGCATGTACAGGGACAGAGGGATCTGGGACTGGAGAAGAGAAGGATTGGGTGGATCTTATCAGTGTGTGTAAATCCCCGATAAGATGGAAGCAGGGGAATATAGAAGGGAGATTGAGACTCTTCTCAGGGGTACCAGTGACAGGACAGGAGGCAATGGGCACAAAGTCAAATACATGAACATCCATGTAGACAAAAGGTGGACAAACACTGAAACAGGTTGCCCATGGGGGTTTAGTCTCCATCTTTGGAAATACTCACAATTTGACTGGATGTGATCCTGAGCAACATGACCTAGTTGACCCTGCTTTGAGCAGTGGCGTGGGACCACATGATCTCCAGAGGTCCCTTCCAATCTCAACTGTTTTGTGATGCTGTGATGTATATGTTTTCCTGTATTCCCCATATGGGAATAGAACATCTTTAACAAACTCACCTGTTTGAATGCTGGGACTTAAATTGGATAATATATTTTACCTAGATGTTTCATCCATATGAGGATGTTTAGTCTTAAATCAACCTAATCTTGATTGAAAAGGAGAGAACTGTTTGGATTCAAACAAACCGGTACAACTTTCCCTGGAAAAGTTACTACAGGATGAACTACACTAAAAAAGTCTGATGGCCAAAGTGTGCCTTGCCTCAGTGCTGCCCTGTTGACATGATCAGTTAAGTTAAAGTATAGACTTAGGGAAACATGAGCCAGTAAAGCAATGTCATGTGTTCCCAAGACATCTTGGAAGACATGATTCAAAAATCAGTATAGCCTGATATTGATAAAGATCTGGACTCCTTACCAAATTAGCAGATCTTAACAGGGCCCCAACTAACAAAATGCAACCTAGACTATATTTTCTATCAGTTAAATGTATCACAAAGTTCTTTTATGGGTATTTTGTAGAAACAGGTGTGCCATAACTCCTGCCATTTCTATCCCCTGGAGTTCCTTGAGCAACCAAGAATGAGGACTCCAGCTCAGTGGGTCAATTTCTGTTTATTATTTCCAGAACATTATTGTCAGTCATTTTCCTTTACATTTCAATAGTTCTCAAGAGGGGAGGATTCCTTTGTACTGTTGAAAGTGTGTCTTTCCTCTTTTATGAGTCTTCCATGACTTCTACAAATAAACATTGACTGGATCCTGTAGTAGTTTTCTGAATACATTTCATGAGCTATGACAACGAATGCTGTTTTATAGATTCAGGTTTTTTGCATTGAGAAACTGAAAGTGTAGTTCACAAGAACCAGAAGATGAGGCACATACAGTTTAATGTCACAACAGTAGACAAAAGTTGTTAGAGATGTGTGCTTGGACAAGTGGTTTGACATGGAATATTTTGCATATATTTCCCTCTCCTTCCTCCATTTTGTCTAAGTTTACTAACCTAAGAACATAATTTAAACTCAGATGCAGTCATGTCTATTGCCACAAACTCATCACTGGAAAGAACATCAAAGCATGAGACTGGAGATTGCTGCCAGAACAGTGTGACCCCTCTCAATCACCAGATTTTGTAGCCTTGCATTTTCTTCCAAAAACAGGGAAATGCCACAAGTGTTGTTGCTACATTTATTCACTTTCCCATAGTGTAGGGGTAGCTTTGTTTAATACAGAATCCAGTTTCATTCACAGGCTTTCAGTAGGAAGTACTGAAATAAAGCACAGGAGATGAACCGTAACATACCTATGACTCCTCACAGATTTGAAATGACAGCCAGGTATGCTTCCTAAAGCAAAATGCAGCTATTTAACATTCTTGTAAGTCATCTCACAGTTACCACGATCCACAAAAGGACACAGCCCCAGGTTATCACTCAGGAAACTTGTCACAGGCAGCTGAAGATTCTCAAGAACTTCATTAGGAGAAGGCATAAATTAAAAACATGGGATGAAATAAGTACCAAGAGAGACACTGAGCTAGAAATTCTTCCAAAAGCTGCTGAAAGGAATCCAACGGCACAAAATAAACAAGGAACTTCTGATACTGATGCTGCCTCCCTTTTGTCACCCTCCCTGGGTGATAAAAGGAACTGCAGTACACTGAGCGTCTTACAATAACCACCAAAGGAAAAGGAAAAAAGGAAAAAAGGAAAAGGAAAAAAGGAAAAGGAAAAAAGGAAAAGGAAAAAAGGAAAAGGAAAAAAGGAAAAGGAAAAAAGGAAAAGGAAAAGGAAAAAGGAAAAAGGAAAAAAGGAAAAGGAAAAGGAAAAGGAAAAGGAAAAGGAAAAGGAAAAGGAAAAGGAAAAGGAAAAGGAAAAGGAAAAGGAAAAGGAAAAGGAAAAGGAAAAGGAAAGGAAAAGGGAAAGGGAAAAGGAAAAGGAAAAGGAAAAGGAAAAGGAAAAGGAAAAGGAAAAGGAAAAGGAAAAGGAAAAGGAAAAGGAAAAGGAAAAGGAAAAGGAAAAGGAAAAGGAAAAGGAAAAGGAAAAGGAAAAGGAAAAGGAAAAGGAAAAGGAAAAGGAAAAGGAAAAGGAAAAGGAAAAGGAAAAGGAAAAGGAAAAGGAAAAGGAAAAGGAAAAGGAAAAGGAAAAGGAAAAGGAAAAGGAAAAGGAAAAGGAAAAGGAAAAGGAAAAGGAAAAGGAAAAGGAAAAGGAAAAGGAAAAGGAAAAGGAAAAGGAAAAGGAAAAGGAAAAGGAAAAGGAAAAGGAAAAGGAAAAGGAAAAGGAAAAGGAAAAGGAAAAGGAAAAGGAAAAGGAAAAGGAAAAGGAAAAGGAAAAGGAAAAGGAAAAGGAAAAGGAAAAGGAAAAGGAAAAGGAAAAGGAAAAGGAAAAGGAAAAGGAAAAGGAAAAGGAAAAGGAAAAGGAAAAGGAAAAGGAAAAGGAAAAGGAAAAGGAAAAGGAAAAGGAAAAGGAAAAGGAAAAGGAAAAGGAAAAGGAAAAGGAAAAGGAAAAGGAAAAGGAAAAGGAAAAGGAAAAGGAAAAGGAAAAGGAAAGGGAAAAGGAAAAGGAAAAGGAAAAGGAAAAGGAAAAAAAAGTTTGACATCTGCTTCTATCAAAATACTTTGATTATTCATTCGATATTAACTCACTGAATAAAAGTACATTAAGTTTTGATTTTCTTTCCCAGGCTCCCTGATTAACCTGTCTCCAATGATTAGCCATGGCTAGTTACTCCTGTGTTGCACCAGAGCAGATCAAAGAGGTAAAGCAGCCTAGCACATCACATGGGATGTAATTCATCCAGAAAACTCTGTCTTCAAGGGATCTGCACATCTGTGGATTTGCAGGCAGGGAACAGAAAGCTCAAGGAAGTGAATTAAAGCCCCGTTCGTAGCATCTGGCACACATTCCCAGATTAGGTTTGCGTAACACTAGAGCTGTAGGGTCTCAGTATTTAAAATGAGGTTTCTCAGAAAATTAAACTAAGTTGTCTCAGATCAGCCAAATGGTATCCTCCATCAGCCCACAGGTATGGGCTCCCAACAGCAGAGGCATGACCAAAGGCTGCTTCACTGAGACTCAGAGGTTCAGAAGAGCCTGACCAAGTCCCAAGGAGAGTCTAACTCTGCACAGCTAATTCATACACACAGCGTGGCATGGCTTTGTTAGCTCCATAGAGCCTAATCAATCTGACCCCAAGGAGCCTGTACCTCTAGCACGTTTGTAGGTAGTTCCAATATCATTATGCAGAATGCTTTGTGCCTAATAATTTTCAATTCTGCCACAAGACACGCACCCAGAAACATTGAGAAAGAGATGTGAATGCAGCTAATTTCAGTTCTGAGGAGACAGGCTAAAGAAGGTGAAGCTGTCTCTGGTAAAATTTTTCACGTATTTGGACCTTTCATTCACAATCTAAGTACATCTAATATGTTGCTTAAAAAAATAATAAAAAGATTAATTTATGATCCTTTTATAAGATGTTTTGAGAAGTTGAATAAAATCTTTGGTCAGTATCTTATCAGATATAAAGTGACAATGAATAAAAATGGCAAGACAACACTAGCAAGACAACAAAAAGCTCAGTAAAATGATATTTTATGCTGAGGAATGTGTGCACTTAAGAATCTATTGATCTATCATTAAAAAATTATCCCCCTTTCCCATTTTAACTGTGTTATGTGTACATGTCACTTAAGATGTTCATAGAATGTTCCTCTACTTGGCACATTGTTTATCTTATGCAAGCGACAAGCAGTCTAATCAATTGCATTGGTTCCAGTGTAGACATGATTTGCTCAATAACTGATAGCTGAGATGTAATTAGGGTTGTGTTGGAATTTTCTAGAGAGATCAAAATTAAATAGTTGTCTAATATAATATTTATGTATCTAATATAAATTAATGAGAAGTAGTAGGCATTAATCATTCCTGTCTGCAGGTCTTACAAACATTAATGAAATAAGTTGTTAATTCTAGGATAAAGATAGACGATATAATGAACATTTTGATACAAAAGACTAAAATAAGGTAAGATATTCTCTGAACCTGGGAGGGGAAGGTAAAACTCAAAAGACTTTCCACATGAGAGATGCGGCATAACAAAGACTGAAGCCAAGGGACATTTTACACACTTCTGCCTGAGATAAATGAAGCATATGCTAGATTGTTTGAGAACCTATCTGAAGTGATGAAAGACTTCCCACCCGAAAAGCTATGAATAGCACTGGAAGAACAAAGAGAGAGCAGAATAGCACCACCTTTCACTTTTCCTTCACATAAAATCTGGACAATATCAGCATGCTAGATACATGCTCTATTTCCCTATTTTCCTTTAGACAACCATCTGAAGATGTTGTTTCTACCCCTCCAAGGGGTTTTTTCTTATTTAGATTGATTTATAGGCTAATGACACTTAAGCCATCTGTCAGGCATGGATTGTACATTGCCTCACTTGCCTGATCTTTCAGTGTGTTAGGAACAGAATAAGAACAGGTTTTAGTCACTCCACCTCAGAAAGAGAAAGCTAAGACAGTGAGATCTGTCAAGGCAACAAAAGTCTCCAAGCAGCTGAACCTCCCCCCACAATTTTATGTAATTATTTGTTTTGCCAAAGGAGTTAAGACTTTTGGGACATATCTGGACATGATTGCTCTACGACAACGTTGTGATCTCTGTTTTCACCAAGATTTTTCCTTGGACATCAGAGGAAAGTCATCCATCAATTACAAAACACACCACCAAAAATGTTTCTGTTTTGGAGCATGATGAGAGAGTACTTGGCTGGTTAAGGCAGCTTCTACCTAAGACAAACAAACTACGAGGAGTGAATACAATCCCAATACACCTACATGCTGCCAGAACCCGGGCCTTTCTGCTTCTGTGTGCAGCTCCCAGATATGGGTTCTAATTGGTTAAAAGACATAATTTCATGACTACCAGATCCCCAGCACAGCAGCCAACATTGCTGCTTATGTATTTCTGCTGGATCTTCCTAGATGCACCCTTTGGAGAGCAGAGTTTTGTGTTGGGTAGAGAAAACATTCACATTCCCAACTTAAGCTCCTAACTTTCACTTCTCTCCATGGATTTTATTAGGAAACAAGATTTAAGATGCAATTGTCCATGTGTTTCTTGGTGAATGAAGGCCACAGAAGAAACTAGAATCAGAGCCAAAGGGTTATGGTTGTTCAGTCAGCACTAATTATAAAGAACCTACGACATGTGATTGCTGTTTGCAGTAACCTGCCATGCAAGAAAAACACTTTCTTGAGTTGTTTGTGAATGCAGCAGTGCGAGTAGGGCATTGAGAGTCATTAAGTTCTTTGCTTAGAGGCTAAAAGGGAGCCTGGAAGATATTTTTATTCTCATATGAATCTAAAATGGGGAGTGTCTTTCTGAAACAAACTCTTCCTCCCAAAGGTCAAGTGAGGCAAGCTGAGAAACCTAATTACATGTGTTAAGTGATGATATGTAAACCATGAAAAAAACTTCCATGGCTCTATACCCATAGGATTTTAATATTTCTTGGAAGTAAGTGATGACTTCAAGGTAGAGTAGGTATAGAGAAAGTTCCAAGATGAACAGAAAACCATTTGAAACTACTCTCTTGTATAGTACACTGTCTATGTGCCATGTAGTCTAGCACAACAGCAATCGCATCCCTTTCCACAGTTCTGGGAGGATCACCCAGCATGACAGTCTTGGAGCAGGGTGCTGGACATGTGCTCTGCAGGTCCCATCAAGGCTAGGGTTCATAAACATGGAAATTTTAACTATATTATTTTCCTCAGCTTTTTCAGTGGAACCAATCTGAGAGATGTGAATGTGCACAGATGGATTTATTTATTTTTTACCCCAAAGCTGTGTTTGACAAAAGTAATTTGCAAAAAACTAGAGTCAACTTATTAATACTCCACTAAAGCAAGCAAATAATCAGGTGCATATTCTGCTCCTACAATAATGTGAGTAGTTTGACTGGAAGAATCATACATAACTGCTGTGAGGGCCAGTTACGTTAATAGTGGTCTCATTAGCTGCAGCATCTTGTTCTTCTGCATAAAAGCTGTACAGTAGCTGGCAAAAATCCAGCACATTTATAAGCAAGTTCCCACGTACAAAGTTGAGTTTATCTTGCCAGAAAGTGACAATCCCATGGATTCTGAATTTCTGTAGTAACAACTTCTTTTTCTTAAATGAAGTATGCAGATGAATAACAGAAACATTCCATATTTGTTATGGTACTTATTTAGTATCTCCTTTTAATGTTCAGTAGAAGAGCTGTTTGTCTTCCAATTATTTTCTTACACAGAACAAGATTAAAATAGGGATTTTAGCATTTGGGTTGAACTGCCACTTTCAGTATCCTGGAATTAGTGGAAAAACATTTAGGTCATACAAGATCACAGTAATGCTCCCAAGCTAGAAGCTTACTGACATAACTGGAACACGTCAGGCATTTGAGTAATTGTTTCAGGCTGCCTGCAGAACTGAGACTTTGTAAGTTCTCAGGATTTGCAGCTGAGAGGAAAAATCTTAAGATGTAAAGCCTTGTCTAGTTTAAATTTTCCAACCCCAGCAACAGCATTTTGGTGTAGATGGGTACAACTTGCACCAGTGCAGTTCACTCTGCCTTTATTGTACAGCAGTTCTGCACCAAAAGTTTTTTTTCTGCTGTCTGCCAGCTATGAAGTAAATGGGTGCACTATTTATAGGTATACTTCCTGTGACCCATGGAAGGACATTCTTTCATTTCCCCTTACATTTTTGCCTGTTCAAAATCCCAAGAAAGCCATTTCACTTTTTAGCTGTTAATGCCTTTTAACCCATTACATAGATATGCATTAGTTGGAGAGTTTTTAAAAGTGATTACTGATATAGGTAATATATAGTAAATAATAAAAAAACTACAGTATAGATTTTTTTGTTTTCCTTCAATGAGAAGGAGCACACTTTTAATTTCAGACATCTCAAGCATATATTTTCCTCCATGTAGAAATTGGTAGTATAAAACCCCTGGCCAAATTTTAGCAGCATCCTAGCAATAATTGCAACAACCAACACAAGCTTTATGAAAGTCAAAGTTACCAAAGAACAAAGGACTATGTTTTTGCCTTTGCCCAGACTGTGTCAGTTGCGTTCATTTGCACACAGTTGTCCACATCTGAACTACCTCTGTAGTAAACAGGGAGAGATGGATGATCTATACCCTAAGGTTGCCTAGTCTACTTCAGATGCCTTTTTCTAAAAAAGAGATGAGCCACAAGACAGAAGGGTCAATATTTCTCATTTCACTAAAAGTAAACTAAAAGCAACTAGTTCAGAAATAATGCTTAAAGTTAGGAGAGATTGGCCCTAGCCTAGTGACTGTCAGAAATTTGCATATTTGTATGCATTTTCCGAAACTACCAAAGCATTTTGGTAGCTGATCTGAAATGTTTTGAAAGCTCATTTTAGGGAGCACTAAGCATTCCCATTTGCTATCAGTGGTAGATCAGATTATGAATCTGTTCAATGTTTGGCTGAAACATTGACAGAAAAGTCTTTGAGACATTTTTTTAGAAAACTTCTCCAGAACCCCCAAAATCTTGAACTTCCAACTTGCCTTTGGAATCCCAAGAAACTAGTAATAGTGTATGCCTTATGTTCATACCAAATACAAATCCGGCATTCAACCTCTTGAACTTTTTTGCTAGGATTTTTCTTTTTGAATGTTTAAGACAAGATGAACCTTTCATGGGGCAAACTCATCTGGAGTTTAGGACATTAAAGGGGCAATGTGTTAGCACAGATATGTATATATAAACCCCAGAACATTAAAACAGTGACAACATACCCAGCAGATTTGGGAATAACCTGGAATTCTGAAGAAAAAAAAAAAGTGAGCTTCTTTTGCTGAAATTACCCTTAACACCTAGCAGACATAGACAGTTGTAACTAGACTTCTAGGAAGAACAGCAAAAATTCGTTATCCTTCTTACACAAATATCATGTGAATTTTAGAAGAGCAGTATCCACTGAAGTCTGTAGCAGCAGACAATACCTTCAAGCACTGTTGGAGAGAAAATTGCCAACAATTTCTTAACACCTGGGATACTTCTATTAAAAATTACTATAACTTTTCCAAATTCAGAAGAATGTTCTCTACTTCCATTGATTTCCCAGTCATAAAAAATACTACAATTCTGGAAAAGGGACTATAAGGTCAATTTTGGTTTGTTCTGTTTTGTTTTCACTATGATGTTTACTTCAAAAATATTAAAATGCTTGTAAAACTTTTATTCTTTATGCCCTACAATAGTTTACTTCATAGATAAGGCCAATAAAATATTTATTGGAAGCATATTACACTTAAAATAAGTTTGCATACTGTGAAGGTCAAAGAAGCCTAAAAACAGGAGGATTTGCATAAGCTGAATAGCACATGGTTCATTCCACTAACACAAGCAGACAACATTTCCTCCCTTCCATCCCCCCAGACTCTTCAGGTCTTCAGGTACTAACAAGGGCACATATTAGTGCTGGCATGTGACCTACTTCTAAAATATTGTTAGTGATCCCTACTTCCATACAGAATGTCACCTCTGCTAAATTGTGGTCTATAGAGCTATGGACTCTGGTGGCAGTTTCAGATGTCCCCATTGCAGTCCCTCCTCTTCTTTCCCACTGCCTTTGCTTTTCACAAAACACCCCATACGTTGAATATTTCAGATAGTTTATTTTCATTTCCCCTGTGCAATGCTATTATACTGTTTCAGTGAGCATGGTCTTGCCCCTACCTGCCTCCACATGTCTTTCTTCCTACGAAGGGTAGTTGAACTACGTGCTACTGAGTTTATTAAGATGAAATTTAATGGCCAAATTTAATTTGATGATTGTTCTACCTCTTATAGGTTTTATTGGCATATTTATCTGATGTTTGTCTCCTGCTTCACCTAAATTTTTTTTTAGGACTCCAAAAACCAGTACCTGTTCAGGGAGTCCTTGGAATAAGGACCTTTTCTTTTTTTGTTACACACGTGAGTTTTGTTGCACTGCTTTCTGTGGAATTGTTGATACCAGAACTTGACAGCTGTTTTGTTTCCTTGGAAATAAAACTGAAACACTGATATATCTCATAGGACAGGAACTCAAATATGTTTGGAGTATGTTGAAACACTCTGATATTACTTTGCAAAAAAATGCTTCTTTGCCTTTAGCTCAGTTCAACCTTTCCTGGAGCTAAGAGCTCAGGACACCTCCCTGGTTTTCTATAGAATTATTTTACAGCTTTTCTCACAAAACTTTCAATTTTGGTAAATGTTTTATGGAAAAGATACTCTCATTAACCTAGTGTTAAGTATTTTGTATGTTTTTTCCCACAATTAGACTTTGTTGGTGTGTTTCCTGCACTTTGTCTTGGTTTTGTGTGCTCTGTCTGTGTGAGATTACATGGGGTTTTCCTTAACTTGAAAATCTTATCTTTTGTTGATGGGAGCGACCTCACTATTTTTAGAGCATAATGCAAGACCCATCTTTTCACATGAGCTTTTCCGCAGTAACAAAGAATGACATCATGTCCCAGGGATACTTGTAAGAAAATAATCAGACCTTTAGTAACTGGATAGCAAAGATTAAATCAAGACGGCGAAATCAAGGCCTTTTACAAGTTACATCTGCACAAGCAACTCTTGCTTATAACCATAGTAGCTTTGATTTTCCTAGCCAAGGAACTGATAGCAATGAAGCTACAGCAACTCAGGTTTCAGCAATCAAGCATACACCAGGCTCTCAGATGGGATTATAGAACAGGATTATAGAGCTAATGGGACTTCTCCAGACTACACACATCAAGGTCGTGTCTAGATGACTGCAACCGTACCCCTTGACTGCAGCCAAAAGACCGTTGTCACCCACAGCAGCTGATGAAGGCCAGCACCTGGGGTGGTGAGGGATGCACAGCCAGCACTGCTGCACCTGTCATCCATCCAGAGGTTGCTGAAAACATACCACACTCCTGCTCAGAGGCCTGCAAGAATGTCAGGCTCTGGTCCTAACTTTCAAGAACAAGCATTTTTCAGCAGAGTGATTCAGCTGCATAAAACAGAAGCATGAACCATCTTTATGGAAGCCATAAGACCCCCTCAGGCATTTCAGTCACTGCAAGACTGATGCTTATTTTTACCTCTATCCCTACCAACATCATGAAAGTAGCATTCTCTTACAATCCCAACTAAAAAAGACCATGTAGGTACCATGAAATCCAGTGCAACACTGGCTTTTTAACAATGAAGCATGTAGAAGGCACTCAGATACTACAGTCAGTGTCAGGAGTACAAAAACCCTGAAGTGAGATAAATACAATATTTAGTCATGTGCTCTCTTGTGTGGGAGAGCAAACTTCTGATTGATGTGAATTAACATTTAAGACTCTTCAGGCAGAAATAGATTTGTAGGAGGATTTATTCATAGAGAAGAGGAGATTGCAATTCTTTCACCACCTGAAATGGAGTCTCCTTACTGTGGGGGGGGTTAAAAAGCAAAGGGAAGCACTCCTGTCCAACTGATTTGGAGCAAGCAGACAGCCCTTCATCACAAGCACTCTCTGGGAAACTTAGCTGACCTCAGTTATCAGGATGAGAATTAAATTTGGGGAAATATTCTACTGGCTGGGGGCAATAAGCATTTGTGAAGTGCCATATACATTTGCTATGATAACAAAGCCTTATTGACACCTTTTTCTTATTGAGAACGCCTATTTTCACCATATGTCTGTTTCCCACGTAAGGTAAGTGACTTACCTCCTTAACTTCAAATATTCAAAAATACACATAGCAAAAGCTTTTCCTCCGTAAGCGAATGAGCTTATAAGCTATCATTTCTGAACAATGGTTAATATGCAATGGATTCTCCCACTCAAGAGCTACAAATACACTGCATACCATCAAGAGCTTTTAATAATTTTGACATCTAGTTCTTTCCAAAATGTTTTTAGATTTCTGCAATATGTTCAGCTGTGAAAGTGGCATGTATCCAATGTTAACAATAGACTCTAAGCTATGAATCACCAGAGGAAGAAAAAAAAAAATCGCAGAATAATGTTTAGTCATACTTGTTGGAGTATATCCGAACAAGCAAATGCAATCCTATCCCTCAGTGTTCTAGAGACTAAATCTCTCAATGCAAACCTCCTGAATTCAGTGAGAATTTTGCCAAAGGAAACCCTGCTTTAAAATTCAAAGTACCTTCACAGAATCACAGAATCACAGAAACA
>NW_010535364.1:0-28198 GCF_000687285.1 Phaethon lepturus
CCAACCTAGTGATTCTGTGATTCTGTGACTCGTCCAGTGGGGAATGGCAGAAAAGAGGGTGCAACAGGGAAATTGGTGTTTGCAGTGGGGGAGCAGAAGTTTGTCTAGCAGTGAGGCAAAAATGTCTGTGCAGACCCCCTCTTCACCCCAGTGCCCCCAGTGTGCAACCCCAGCGGCAGCCGGCCTCAGCAAAGCAGTTTAATAGCCCTGTGGCTGGCTGGCTGAGATTTCTTGCCAGATGATTTTCTTAGATTGAAACTTGCTAAAGACGAGTAGCTTCATATTTGTGGCTCTTTCACAGGCTGCAAGAGCAGTCGCTGAAATGACTGGGAGGTTGCTATTGGGAGTTGTCAGCATCAGTTATCATGGGCTATTTTTTGATCTCAAGTGGTGCTCCTGTGCTCTAAGAGTTCTGCCTAATGTAAGAGTGGCTTTATCGTTGCGAATGAGGGCTGTTCCTGAGGCCAAATTAGTGTTCATATGGTGTTAATTGGCTTAATTGTACTAAATACAGGATTATGTTTTACTAGCTAAGTGTGGGATGCAGGATTCATACCCATCCCTGAAGAAATAATTCCCTGCACTCACTGCTGACAGACCTTCTGCCTTTACACCGTGCTCGCACTTGCTTCTTACGGGCTCTGATAATACATACTGGTTTATTAAGGCAATGGGGGCTATCGCTGGGCATATCTCATGTGACTTGTCATTAAGACTCACACCACACATACTGAGAGTGACTTCAGCCAGTGTCTCACCTCCTTTCATAAAACGAGAGCAGGGAGCTCCTGCTTTTCTCCGGGGAGAAGATCATGACAGCAGATCTGTAACGGCCTGCACCCCGCTTGGGAGGGCAGGCGAGAGCTGCTGGGAGAGGAGATGTGCAGCTTACACGCAGCGTGAAGCAGCTTAGCTCCCTGAGGTGTAATTTTAAGCTCTTCTCAGATTTAGGAATAATGATTATACTTGAGCCATTTTTCTTTAGCTTTCCGTACTAACCATTAACTGGAACATTATATAAGAGATATTCTATTCTAGTATGATTAAATGGTTCTTTGTTTTGCAGCTCTTGGCATTGGCTTACAGTGTCTGTTACTTAATCCATCTCTCTCTCTCTCAAGTTCAAATGTAAACTTCAAATAAGTTGATGTTACTTTTTTCTCAGTTGCTCTTCCTTTTTAGCTTGATTGTTCTACAATAGCAGACCGCAGTGCTTCTGCACCTTTCGACTGAATTGTGTGTGCTTGTGGCATGTTTTAATAGTAAAATAAAATAAAAAGTATAAAAAATAACAGGTATATCAAACTACATGTATATTTATAAAATAGAAATATAAATGTAACAAAATTTCAGGAATTTCACTTTTAAGCATACATTTCAAATGATGCTACTTTCAAGTAGATTACTCATTTTAATGGCATGCAGAGACACAGTGGAGTTTATGTTATGGCAGAAAAAGTGTTTTGAGAAGAAACTTCTTGGGTTTGTGTTTTTATTTTATTCTTTTATGGTGGTGCAAGTTACAGATTCCAAAAAGCCAAAGAAAATGGTTAAGAACATACTGTGCTAGCAAATACAGGTATTTTGATGCATTAATCATTTAATTCAGCAGCTCCAGTAACATGTTGATACTTCTGCACTCAGGAGACTGTGGTCAGTCCCTGGTGCCCAAGGTCGGGCTCAGGACTGGAACCGCAGTCAGTTAACAGGGATTTTATACTGGTTCAGACTGTGGCTTGGAATATTGGGTAGCCTACTGTGGAAAAGGAAACCACAGGGACGGGATGAAAACAGCCCTGCGTGCCCATGCCAACATACACCACTGGTTCAATGAACCTACCAGTAAAGTTTCACAGTGGGAGAAGGTACCTGCAAATGTTACGTAGTCAGGAGTAGTACCTGGAAGTGATGGCAAAGAGCTTATAAAAGAGCATGGGCGGGGCGGCAGGTGCAAAATACACAGTGTCTGTTCAAAAGAAACAAAAAATCCACTGCATTTCACTGCATAATCTCCTTAAATATGGTTGTATTTAGTTTTCTTTTACTACAGTTCCTTTGCTCTTTTTGCTGTCTGTGCTGTGGTCCTCTGTATTCTTTCAGAAGGTTTATATTGACTTTATTTTTTGCTATAAATATTGCACTATGAAATAGGACGTAGGTGGTTTAGTTTGAGCAGAAAATACTTAACTTTCATAAGACAAGAGTAATAGTTATGCACGGAGTAGATTTTGGGGAAGTAGATTCCCTTCACTCTGCCTTTTTTTTTTTTCTTAAGTACAATATATCATCTTGAAATTACTTTAACATGGAGTCCACTGTATTACAGGAAGGAAGAGGTGGTTGTAATCCAATGTGACAATAATAGGTGAAGGGACAATATTTTATCATGAGAAGTTGCATATCTGTTTCATGGAAGAAGGTCAGTTTTGACATTTATTTATGAATGGTAAATTGGAAACTGTTTATGGTATAATACCACTATCTCCAGTTATTCATTTTGTTTTAAACACCTTTTTACTTTCTCCTCTCCTTTTTGGCAAGTTCATGCTAGGATCAGTAGGTCTTGGAAGGTTAACTGCGTTGATGTCCAACTTGGAAGGTTTTAGTTTGGTTTTTTCCTTTGGGAACAAAACTGCATATACCTTATGGAAATTAGTCTTGCTTTATTGAGAGATCTTTGTGTCTTTCTACCCTTTGTTAATATGATTCTCATTTAGAAACAGGAACTGTGAAAGGTGCTGGGGAATAAATAGATCTCTTCTAAATAGACATTGACAAGGAAGAGCAAAGGAAGTGAATCGTACGAATTCTTAGAACGGAGTAACGTTTATTTCAGAAAAAGATATAGTTCTCAGGTTGGAATGGCTTTTGCTTTGCAAGTAAGTTACTTTTTCTCTGTCTTTGTAATAATGATAACGGGGAAATTTGTTATGGTGGTTTCTGCAGACGGGCGGTTGCAGAGGGCAGTTTGGTAGCTATTTTGGATATACCTACCAGCTTGATATCAAAATCGGAAATTGTTGAAATTTCTGTTGAAAGCAGAATTTTAAGCCTGGGTGGGCACTGCGTTGAAACTTGTGTCATGTGAGCCTGCCTGGCATTATCAGGATAATCTCATTGCTGTAGCAGTGTTTTGAACTCAGAAACACGTGGAACTGAACACACACGGGGAAAACATGCCCTGTAAGGTCTCAGCAGAGGGCTTTATTTAAAGGACTGGAAGGTTTAGTGGGTAGCTTTCCATCTAGTCTCTCTGTTTCGTTTGAAGGAAAGATGATCAGCAGGTTCACACTGGAAAGGCAGAAGCTAGCTCTGAAGAGGGTATCTATAATGTAGCTCTGCGATCTCAGAAATAATTGAAGTGAGCACTAGTTTCTCTACCTGCCGTGCTCTGGAGTAGTTCCACATCGGCAGCCATTTTTCAGGAACCGACCAAGTTCTGAAGATCTTTTTGTGCAGTTTGCACACAGGTGCTTTCTTAGGACATTTGGACTGTAGCAGATAACTGTGTATTGAGCTGCAGGATTTTCACTCAGTTCTGGAAGTTTGGAGCCTTCAGCCAGATTTCTGAGTGATTGGCTGGATTTTGCGTGTGTCTTCAGATGGTTGTGAATGGCATATGGTGCTGTTTCAGTGGGTTTTATTGAAGGTTTGAATGGCAGAAGGGATAACGTGTTTTTTTTATTATTTTATTTATTGTGATATTAAACTGTGTACCTGGATATGTATGTTGTGTCCTTTGGCTGGCATACAGGAACAAAAAGCTGAATATGCTGTTATTGGATATAATTTCCATTCAAAAATTACACTTTTCAATAAGCTAAATTTCAAGTGGGTGGCAGCAAAAATTATGTCAGATGGTTCAAATGATCCCTAATGATTTTTCTGTTAACTGTTCGCTGAAATAGTTTGCCCCTGTGAAAAGAAAGGGTGATCCCACCCAATAGCGTTGGTGAGACCTTCACCTTATGCCACAATGACATGCTGTCAGTATAAATGTATGTGTATCATGTATGACATACAGCCATATATACACACACATATGTCGTTGTTGACTAAGAAAGAATCCTTGGTCTCCTTGTTCCAAGGAGTGCAGGATCTACAGTTGTTCAGCCTTGTGACCCCGAGTCATGCAGCTTTATGACGTATGATTTCCATACCTTTTTAGAGATGGGTGATAAATATAGCATGGCACTGTCCAAAGTCAGCTCCTTGTAATTAGTGGTGAGATCCCAGCAACTTCATCCCAGTCTGCAACTAGTCTTCTCTTTATCAGAATGACCTCCAAGATGAGGTGAAGCAAGCTCTATAAAAGATGGTGCAAGTTTTGGAAATGTGTGAATTAAGAGGATAATGGAGAGTGACATTTGGTTGTTTCCCATTTTTTAAGAAAGATCATATGGTAGTTCTTTATCATCGCTGGCATGGAAGGTGAGCCATTCATTTTACCTGTCTTCAAAAGGCATTTAAGGTAAATCCTTGAGAAGCCCTTTTGCATGTGTTGGCTATCAATTTCATTTTTCTTTTTTTCTCTGGCAGATGTAGGTGTGATTGGAAGTGAAATGAAGTTTTATGGGTGCATAAGTGAGCTCTTTCTGAACCAAGAGCTAGTCAGTTTGTCACTTTGGGACTTGTTGAGTTGTGGAGAAAGTGAAAGGTAGTAGTACTGGGTATCAGCTTTGCTTTGTGGTGTTTCATCAGGTGCATAGCTCTCAATTGACAGAATAGTGCTCACATACTTGGAATGAGTGAAATCAATTAAATCTCCATTGTCTGTATTTCCAGACCTCCTTTCCTTCAGGTAGACTGACTCTTGGGCATTCTCTCCATGTCTATGCCATTCTATCTCCATATCCAGACCCTATTATTCCTGTACTTTTTGCAGAGTGTTTCTGTTCACAACGATGAGTAGCTAGTGGTTGTGTAGATTCTGTAGTAGTTCTAGGAAATGTTCTTTTATGATGGTGAGTATGGGGAAGTCAGCTTCATGTGGTATATGCTTCACTTCCAGTTACTAAGACATTGTGTGAAACATGCTTTATGAATATACTACCATGGTCTCAGGATTCATTTAGTTAATTAAACTTTGCAGTCAGCAGAGAGAGTGCTGGACTGAGGTCGGCTACAGGGAAATCCCGAGCAGTGTAGAAATTTCAGTTCAAGTATTCACTCTCAGATCCTAATTAAGGGAAGAAAACCAAACACAAGCACATCTAAAAATTACTGTAAATAAGCTCATTAGCCAAAATAAATTCCTGTTTCTTAGCAGCGTAACTCTAAGAAATATGAATGTGCATGGCATAAATATAAAAACCTATAGAAAGTGAAGCTGTACTTTCTGGATGCATCAGTGATGATTTGCATTTTGTTCTTAATTCTTTTAATATGCTTCATTACAATACCTTCAATAAACTAAAACTACTGAAAGTCACTTCCTGGATGGTGAAGTCCACCTTCCTGGTGGATTCTGAAATACTTTGAATAAGAAAGAGGAAAACTCAAAAGTACTCAAATTACTGCAGTCAGGAAGAATTTTTAAATTTCTGAGAAAGAATATAAATTATACTGAACATAGTAAGGGATGATGCTGCTGCAGCTAAGATGCTCTCTTGAAAATACCAGGATACGGCCTTCTGCAGTGCATTGATGAGGAGGTTTCAGGCTAGATTCCAGTTTGTCTCATGTTAAAGTGAATGTGTTAACTTCTGGAGGGTACCCTGCTCTCAGTGCTTTGCCTTAAAATCAGTATTATATATGCCTTTCCATGGCAAACCTTAAATCAGTTGCACTGCCGCCTTCTCCCATTCCTTAATATGCAATGTCGGATGCAGTAATTCCATAAAATATTGTTAATGCTATCTTATTGGTCACAAAAAGTTCTCCTTAAAGTGCAGAAACAGAGCACTTGCTTTCATTTTGTTTCTTGTATCGCAGAATTTTAGTTTCCAGGCAGGTTCAAAAGCTCAGTGAACATGACTAAATGTGCTTCTCATTGCAATGTGCAAAGATCTGTTCATCTTAGTTCTGATGAGAGGGAACTTCTACTCCAAATGATTAATGTGTTAAGTGGGGCGTGGGGGTTTTAATATGACTAGGGTTTATTTAAATGATAAGGCTGAGATTCTCAAAGGACCCAAAGAGTTTCTTGAAGAGTAATTTTGAGTGCTTGACTCCCTTCAAGCAGTCAGTCTAGTGTGCAAGTTCCAGGCCTGATCTGCAGATTTCTAAAACTTGAGTTTGAAATTTGAGAAGAGTTGCTGCTGATTTTTGTAGACTTCTCAGTAGGAAATTCAATTTCTGGAAAAGCTTGCTTGAGAAAAAATCTCTCATTTGAGACTGAAGAAATGCCCACTGGCTTGACTGACTTTCTGCATGTCAGATGAGGTAAAGAGAGAAACAACCAATCCACTAGTAAGAAATGGACCTGCTGAGATGTGGAAAAACAAAAATGGGTAATAACTTTTGGATTTCCAGTTTTCTGAACTGTGCTTGCTAAATGGCATCAGAATTGTGTAGAATTTTTCTATGGTTGTTGTTTCTTTTGACATAACAGAAGAATTTCTTAGAAGTGTTTCATTGCATTAGTTTCTGGAATATTATAGAATGCAGAACCATTTTTCAGTATTTATTTAGAATAATAATAAAGGAAAATAACTCCAGCTAATGTACTGAGAAAGTTGCCATCATCTTAATAATTCCTGTAGTTTGCTTTTACAATGCTCAAAAATTATGAAGACAAATGTTTGGCAGAGTGGGTAGAAATGTTGGCTTCTTTCCTATACTTACCAATCATAAGTCTACTTGCTGACTGACTAAATCATAAATAAACTGAAGAAAACCTGCTGTATTTACAGTTTTGAGTTGAGCCAGCATACGTCTGATTTATACAGACTTATGAGTGTGGCCGTGACTTGAATGCAAATAAAGAAAGAATAGTAACTTTGATAGAAATATGAATATTGTTCTGATTATGTTGATTACTATTTTTTGATTCCTTTAAATCTTATTAATCTGAAGTCATACAGGAAAAGGATAGTAATAAGAATTTTGTTAATGAGCACTTAAAGCAAAAAGGTGATTTTCTTATCTCACTGAACAGAATCCCAAGTAAGCTTTGTTTTCATTATGTTTGGTATCCACATATAACTGGATATAAACTACGGTATTTTTTAGTGATGTCTTCCCTTCTCAGTGCTTTTTCTTTTCATTCGAATTTTTTTGCTGACCTGAACAACAAGATTAACTCCCTCTGGTGGTTCAGATCGTGTCTCTGCATTCCAGAGGGAGCCTTTCAGAGATCTCTTCTAGTGTGGAGAGCACAAATCAGGAATAGTAGTATCTAAGTTTAGTGTTACATCATCATAATAAAATAGCAATAGCTTTTCTTTCTGTCATACGGACTGCAATGTTCGTGGTAAGTTGCTTTTGCTATCTGAAATCTTTTGAATTTAGGGCACATATTTACAGCACATGTTTTTAAGGAATCAAAGTAGATAGTCAAAATAAAGTCAAGAAAGATAGGGACACCGTAGGGTTGAAATAATTTACTGTGGTGAAAAGAGGAAGATAGGAAAAGAGGAATTTAGGTAAGTAGTGTAATAGTGATGATGCTAAGTATGCAACAGAATTACATGAATGAGATATTATATACCTAGCTTGGGATTTTTTTTCAGCTCAAGAACATTATTTGATTTTAGAAGTAAAAATCTAAAAGTTTGCCTTTGCCAAGACACCCATTTGTCATAAATTGGAAGAGTTCTGCATTATTTAGATTACAGTTGTGAACCTGAGATGTCTGTCTCCTTTTTTCAAGTAATTCCCCCAAATCCCAAATGGCAGAATATGAGAGAGAAACTTTCTGCGTTTACTTACTGCCAATGATTATGGTTTGGATCTGTATGCTATAAAACCACAACTGTCTTCACATTAATGAGACAAAAATATAAGTAAGCATTCTGGAAGATTGGCATTTCCTTGCTTGTGAGTTCATAATGCTTTTTGTGTATTTTATGTAATCTCTTTTACTGGAGTGCTTGCCTTATGTAATGTCTTAGTAATGGAAATGAGGCCATCTGCGTGGTAGTCAAAGTTGTTCCGTGAAAGACATACACTGTCTGTGGCAGAAAATAGGTTAAATCAAGACCTTTAAAGCCTTCACAACCCTTTCATCAAGCTGAGAGGGGTCTTCCTCTGAAACTCCCCCTTACTTTCTTTAGAGCAGCCCATCTTCTCTGCCTATTGACGTCATTATCCATCCAACTTTGGGGCTTGACTGCTGCATAATATTTCCATCAGCTATATTGCCATTCTTTGTTCTTTTTCGTATTCTGCTACTCTTATTTTGATTCTGCAGTCTAATAAACTTTACCTTTTTTCCTTTGCTTTGCATTATCATTGGGACCATATCTCTCCCTTTCATTTTCCCTGCCTTACCCATAGTGTTTTCTCTATGCATGCTATAATCTCCAATGCTGCTAGGTATCAGTAATCCAGCAGGTGGACTTCTGAAGAATGGCAAGCCAGTGATCTAGTATTATTTATTAATTTTATTTCAGTCACTGTGCGAATACGCTAGGTGTTTCATGTGACCAGAGGAAGACAGACTCCCCTGACTATGCTACAACCCAAGGCAATGCTTTACAAAGGGGAGCAGAATTGGAAAGAATATATAATACAAATAAATACATCTTTGCTAATAAACATCAGCAATTGTTTATTTTGCATGGGATACATAAGAGCTTTATTTCTGAGCTAATATAGTAAGTAGTATTGTGTTGCCAGCCTCTGACTGGCATCTTTTTTAATCTCCCATTAGAAAGATTTTTAAAACATGTTATTATCCTTCTGTTGGATTTTTCCTCTCCTCTGCGGGAGATTTCAGTTCGGTCTTCCCTTTTTCTATGCTTGGGATCAAAACCATTTTTAGTCCCATGCTTGACAAAAAGCAGGACGTTCCATAAATATTTATTAAAAACATGGGAATAATAGAAAGTCTTTCTTGATTTCCTGGCTATAATAGAGAGGTTGTGAGCTTATTAAGTTACATGTACTTGCTAGTTTTTGCTATGCTCTAAAAGAAGAAAAAAGAACACCCTAAATATTGTAGCATCTTGGTGAGCACATGCAGCTACAAAACCAGAAAAAACTAGGAACTGGGAAATATTATTTTCAATGCATTTTTGGGTCAGTCATCTTTTTCTCTAAAACACAAAGTTGCCAACAGTTCCTTGAAAGATTTGCACTGTATCTTGCCTTCCAAGGGTTTCGTTTGGAGCACTGGCTGTCACACCCTTGAAAGAGCAAAGCTATTTGGGGTTACTTGTTCAGCAAACCTCCACCCGCTGTCTAAATTGCCTAAGCTCGCTGTCTGATGATACTTCAGGGGATACCTGCTGGCATGCCGAAATGGTAGCTGTTTACTTTTGATATCCTCACTTCAAGGAAGAGTTTTTTCCCTTCTCCTCTTTCTCTATGTCATCCAGTTGGGATTAGAATAGCAGTATCCCTGCTGTTGGGAATTATTCAGTAGGTGTCAACTTGACATGCCTGCAGCATTCACAGGTGGAGAAGAGATGAAAGAATACTAAGTGAAAGTCATGCGTTCTGGATGTATTTGGTACCACTTTTAGCAGCCTCATATTGTCTCTGGATGGGGGATGAGGCAAAGACTCTAGCAGGTTTCTAGAACCCCTCATAGTGCCCTCTCAGTCATCCTTAGCAGCCCAGAGGACTTTGTACACTGTCTTTTAATGAATAATAATACTGACTAAAAGCATGTTGCCTTTCTCATGAGTATGTAGCATCTATCATTATTAAAAAGGGAGGTGAGAGGAATCCATTGTCATGTGTGCTATTTGCTTTTTCTTAGCATTTCAGGATATGATGCAAGAATTATGTATGTATGCAAGTGCATGCCCACAAATTTATATCGCACATGGTTTCATATTCATTAATTAATTTTAAAGCTTTAGTGAAGTGACCAGCAGACAGTGATAAGTAGGCATCTACTGATTTGGAGTCATTGTACCTACTTAGTTCTGCAACTGCTAAGTGGAGCTGCCACCAAATCAAACCTGTTTTGGCATCTTAGAATCATAGGATCATAGAATCTTAGGGTTGGAAGGGATCTTTAAAGGTCATCCCGTCCAACCCCCTGCAATGAGCAGGGACATCTTCAGCTAGATCATGTTGCCAGGGATGGGGCATCCACCACCTCTCTGGGCGACCTCTGCCAGTGCTTCACCACCCTCATCGTGAAAAATTTCTTCCTTTTCTCTAGTTGAGATCTACCCTGTTTTAGTTTAAAACCATTGCCCCCTTGTCCTATCGCAACAGGCCCTGCTAAAAAGTCTGTCCCCATCTTTCTTATAAGCCCCCTTTAAGTACTGGAAGGCCTTCTCTTCCCCCATGATGAACAACCCCAACTCTCTCAGCCTGTCCTCATAGGAGAGGTGTTCCATCCCTCTGATCATTTTTGTGGCCCTCCTCTGGACTTTCTCCAACAGGTTCATGACTTTCCCATGCTGAGGGCTCCAGTATGATCTGGCTGACAGTGGTATTGACCCGTGCACAGAAGATACACAGCCAGAAGGATGCTATTTTGTATTCTTCTCTGTCATTTCTTGTGCATGCATGCCATGGTGTGGGCACATTATGGTCAAGTAGGCTAACCCGATACCATGTATCAACAGCATAATTAACACTGACATATTAGCATTATTTAATACTATCACCAGTATGTCATAGACTTTCAAACTGAGAAGAAAGTTATATAGAAATTCTACATTTTTAATTATATGTGCGTTTATCTTTGTCCTGTTTTTATCTTCCCTGCAGCAGTAGTAGCTAGAATTTAGTCTATTTAGATTCCTTGGATCAAAAGGGCATTTTCTGGAAAGTGAAAATATGCCTGTGTGCTGATGGGTGTAGAGAATTTGTATGTAAGTGTTCTTCTAGATAAAATATAAATAAAGTAACTCAGAAACCCAAATACAGCTCAGTTTGAATTTCTGATAACAACTCATCACAGGTTCGAGTTTAAAAGCGTTTCACATTCTGATGTGATTTACTGGCCACATTTGCCTTTATTGCTGCAACAGAAGTGGTTGGCCTGATATTTGCATGAACTCTGGCAGGCTCAGGAGTGGAACTTTTGCTCGTGTAGTCAGTAGAGAAGAAACAGCGAACACTATAACATTTAAAAACTTCTTGGCTATAACAAATTAGATGGCATTTATGTTTGTGTTTTTTATGACTGTTCGACTCAAAAGCCTATTTGGAGAGAAAGAATCTGATTTTAGTAAATCAATATAATAAAGCCTTTGATTTTTTTACAAAAGCCAGCTAGCTGTAACTTCAGTGTTGGTATTTCAAGGCCTCTCACTGATATTTTAGAAGTTTGTGGTTGTTTGAGCTTCCTTTCCAGGCCCTGGGGAAATAAGAGAATGGTAAATCAAAGCCCAGATCACTGTTTGCATTTATTTTACTTCTCATTATGACATGTATGCAAACACTTAAAAGAAATAGGCAAAAGGTATAATCATGATAAGATCCCTTTTATAGAGCAGAGGGGAATACATTTCCAGTCTAATTTATTACACTTCTTCTTAATACTATAAACTCAATGAGTGCCTCATCAGGTTTGACAGTTCACTTATACTTCTAATTCAATGATAGTACTGTTTAAAGTAATTACTGATTCTTGAAGGATAATCCAAGAAAATAACTGCGAAGTATTTTTTCTGATCTGAAATGTGTCTTAATTTCTTGTGCTTTTCCTTTCCAAGCAAGGAAGTACAAATTGCAGTCAAGTACTTAACTGCCATAAAAAGTCATTGTGTTGCCTTTGAAAAAAATCTTCCATTTGCATTTGCTGTCTACTTTCTGCTTTCCTTGCCTGTGACAACCAACATCCAGACTATGATTGAGGATATATAATTCATTAAAAATATTTAATAACATTCAGTGAAATCTAAGTGACACTTTTTTCAGCTTGGATGCATCCTTTAGCAAAATTGTGAAAGTGGAGAAAAAAATCTGCTGATTTTAAGTATTGGGGAAAAAAGTTCTATAGGTATCATCCTAAGTCTGTATGCTTTTGTCCCCATATTAAAATGGGATGCTCTCAAGGCTGTCTTCTTTCACCCCATACTCGCGAGAGAGTTCTGCATCAAGCTTCTCAGGTGGCATAAAGAAGCTTTGGCTATATTGAATTCAACAGAGAAATGACAGATTATGCCAGCTGAGAATTGAGGTATAATATTTTAGCCACCAGAGCTGGGACGATAAAAGCATTCCATGGGAGGTAACCTAACCTTTCACAGTTTTTTGATCATCTGACTTGTACTTCTGATGTCATCAGTTATTCTTAAAATTTCATCTCCCAGCTCCCGCAGTCTGCCACGCGGGTCTTGCCACGGCACAGCTTCCCCCAGAAAGCCGTGAGCCGCCTCTCGTCTGGGGATCGGGCTCCAGGCTGGGACATTTTTCTGCAAGTTTGAACACTGAACAATTGCTGTAGTAGTTTTCATGCCAGGCTCCATCCTCCTTAGTCATGGCTATTCCAAACCACATTGCCCGCTTCATTTCCCGGCATCCTCACAACGGACACATCGCTCCTCCATTAGCTCTTTATTTACACTGGCAGTGAGGCCAAGCGCTGCCGCCTTATCAGTGTGCCAGGGCTGCTCTTAGATGGCAGAGTGAGCAATGCTCCTGTAATGCTGCTTCTCAGCGCAGAAAGCTCAGAAGTTTTAACTCCTTTCCCTCTCCTCCATCTCTAGCTGGATGCTCGTGTCTTGTTGCTTGGCCACTCTTATCCTGCCCCTTCTCCTGCCAGTTACTTTGTCTCTCACCTGCCTGCTGAAGTGTCTTGCCTACCCTCTGCTCCTTATTCCTGCAACTTTCAGCCTCCTACAGTGTTTGATTTTTTCAATCTCTTCCTCTTTGGTACGTTCAAAGACACCGTTACAGCTGTTCTGGTCCTGAATGAGGTGGCACATAAATCTGGAGAATTCTAGGTTTAAACCAGAAAGTAAATTTAAAGTATTACCTTGGGGGTGGGGAGGATATCTTCCACTCTTTCTACCATTCTAAATGGCTCTTCTCTGTAAATTCCGTAGTGCTCTGATTATGCCATGATTGACTGGTGGCTTGCAAAAAGGAAGGTTTTTCACTTTCTTTGAATGAAGTGGCCAAATGGAGGCAGTTCCTTTTACACTAAAATGTGCAAAACTGTTCTGGTTTGTTTTCATTTTATGAAAAGCATATGAAAACTATGAAAAGTACTGGACAAGTTAATAATAACTTTAGGTGGGCTCTGTTTTGTAGATCAGAGTTCAAAAGAGCGCCACTAGTATAAACAGCTCTCCCATTCTCTCTTTTCTCTGTAATACTTCACCGAGGTGATGTCTGGGGTAAGGTGTGGCCATTTCTTGGCAGAATGATTCTTCTGGATTTTACTTGTTTTGGTGTGTTTTCAGGAAATTGCTTTTATTGCCCAATACTGAAATTGCTAGTTGGAGGAGCTTGTCAGCTGTCTCTTGTCACATGTAATTTTAATTTAACATTCCAACTTTTGCAGTCCTCCTTGCTCACTTCATAAACCTTAACTGCTTCTCCAGTAAAAGGCTGCCTTGGATGACCAAGGGCAGGAGAAGGAACCTCGTCAGCTTCATGCCCTGTTCCTCTTTCCAGCCTTCCTTACTGTTCCAGCCCAACAGCGCAACCAAGAAATTCCTTTGGGAAAGGGTTAGCTAGAATCTCTGCAGTCCCAACAAACTCACACGGTTTCTCTAATGTAAGAATCATAAACGTACTGGACAAGATGTTCTGGTAAGCAAATCTACTAGAATTCTTCACTGCATCTCAAATAAAGAATGGTGACTGTTCAGCTGATGGCAGCATACCTTGTTTAAGTTCCTGTTTTTAAAGATGGTGTAAATGTCTGCCAAGAAAGGTAACTGCCAACAAAAAAAAGAAAATTGCCCCTTTTGGGAGATGATGGTAAGAAAATGGGCTGGTTTATTTTCTGATATTTTCCTTTAGCACTTGTGATTCAGAAGATTTGTGTATTCTAATATACCAGAATTTAAAACTAGTCATGAGAAAAAAAGCTTGAAATGCCATCTCTTAGTGAAAGAATTACAGTCTTTCAGTGATTCCCATTTTAAGGAATGGTTTCAAAAAGCAAAGCCTCAGGGTTAAAACAAGCTCTTTTACCTCTTTTGACATATGCTCGAAGCATCTAATTCTATTCAGCAAGCATGCCGTTCTGCAAGTATCTTATTTTCTTTCCACAGAGTGTCAAAATCACTGCAGGAAGTGCCATCTATGGAATATAATTGATACGGACCCTCTTCTGAGACTATTTTTGTTGTTACGTTTCAAGATAAAGGCAATCGGGTGTTTATAGGAAAAATAAATACATATGCCTTTTGCAGTGTGTTGTAGCTGAAAATTAAATATTTTTCTACTAAAATGTTGGCATATTTCCTGGAATCACCAAGCTTTCAGTAACGTTTTTAGTTAATGCTCTGCAGCCTACTGTTGTATTTACTGCAGCTGACATGAGCTCAGAGAGTTTGTCGTTATTTAACCTTAGAGAGGAATCCCAGGCTTGCTCTGTAGTCGGCAGAGCTGTTGGGAAGGATCTGCTCCAGACCACAGTGGAGAGTGCGGGCAGGGTCCCGCTCTGCATCGTGCCTGCTACAACCTCGTTCCATTGGTGGTACTGGAAATCCTGCAAAACAAGGCTCCTTAAAGTGAAGTTAGCCTTCATCAAGCTCTGATTAATATTTTCTTTCATTATCCATCCTTTTCCTTCTTTGACTAACGTCTTGGTGAATCCTGTTGTTAAAGTCCTGCATCCCACTGCTTCTCATGATGTTTGGAAGTTGAGGGCACTAATTAGGACACCTCTTTTCTATCTGAAAAATACATAGAGCTGTGTAGAAGGGGTGAAAAAACATAAAAAGCCACGATGAGAATAAACATCCTGCATCACCTTTGCTCTTTTGAGATTTAAAATTGCATTGGGGTGGCAGGGGTGGGGTGAAGATGCTTCAGCTGGAAGTCAAAGCTTTTAAAGACACTGATTTTGGTTCTCTGCTCCATGACGTATCTTTTGCACTGTTGCAGCTCCACAGGGCTGCTTTGTCTCTCCCTTGTCAGCTGGTAGCAAGTCAGGAGAATGTAAGTAGCCTGTGGCACTAGGACTAGTGTGCCTAACAGACAGCAGCAAGCCAATTTGGTTGGTGATTTCATAGTTACTTGTTTGGAATAATCTCATTGATGAGGTTGACTATTATCCAGCTAACTATTAGCTATTACAGTTTTAAGACAAGTTAGTGCTCCCTATGTCAGCAGTTGGTAGTAGTATTGGCAGTAACCTTACTGTTAGCAATATTTTATGCTGGGAAATAAATGCTTGTCTTTATTTGCCAATAAACATTGGCATTTAAATGACACGAAAGATTATGTATTGATTTCTATGGATTCAAGTCTCTAGAACTACCTTAAAGTTTATTTTACCCCACATTAATGAATGAGGTAAAGTTGAACTTGATGAAGTAGATATTCCAGTGCTAGATTTATTATTTGAGTGTGTGAGAATTCTTGAAAGTGTGTATCTTATCAAACTGAGCCTGATTTCAGTTGTACATTTTACTAATGCTGGAAGAAAATTCCCATTGTTAGAAAAACCTGGAGGCCTCACCTCAGGAGAAAGGCTGTGAAAATGAAGAAGTGGGATGTTTGTCAGAGATGGGAAGTATGATCAGCCTGAATTGCCGTGCAGGCCTGTAGGGGTTGATTTGTAGCTCATATCTGCAAAATAAACTGCGGGGTTCAGTTTGCAAACACTACTATGAACCAAACCCTGCCAGGGTTCCATTTAAAAACCCTATTGCAACCCAGACCCTGCGGGGTTTGCCAAGCTCCGGTTACTATTATTGCTCCTAGTAAGGCTTATTATCCTGTCACAGAAGATGTAAGAAAATCCATCTCTCCACTTTAAACACGATAAGCCTTTGTCACCTACAATGCAATTAATGTTAAAAATAGAAGAGCGCTGATGATAAGATTGCGACTTGCAGGCAATGAGCCATTGTCCAAGTACTGGAAACTTATCTGGAGGGCCAGGCAGGCTGCACGGTTTGCTGTCTGTTTGCTGATTGCTATTTCTCTCCTGAATTTGATGAAATATTCATGTCTTTGCTCTGCTCTCTGCAAGCACTATTGATTTCTTGTATAAACGCGGCTATATTTAGTCTAGACAAATGGAATGTGAATTGCTGCTGAATAAATGGGATGAAAGGCTGGGGGTTTGCCTGTCCGTTTCTCTTGGTCCGTGGCAATTATTTATAATCAAGAGTAGTTTTTGTAAGTTAAAGGTGATTTTTTTATAATTTAGTGATTAGTCTCAGAACAAAAGTAAGCACTTAGACACAATTCTGTTGGGATAGAGAGTTAAGAAGCCTAACTATGCTCTGAAGTTTACAATCACAGTTACTAGGATTAAAAAAAAAAAAAAGAGACCAGAAAGTTATGCGTTTCCAGAATTTTGAGAAGAATATGATCAGTAGAAGAGATTTAGTGCCTCGCCTCTTCTTTTTATAAAACTTCTTACTAACAGACTAATAGATTTGATCGTGCTGTTAAAATTCAGGTCTCTCCAATTGCTGCAGTTTCAACTTTTGCTGCTTCAATTTTACTGCTCCTGCTTGCTAGAGTATTTGTTTCAGTTTGGTTTTCTCCTTGAAAACAAATACAGCTGTAGCAGAGCAAAAGGAGAAAATATGCTTAAAATCTTGTTCCCTAGTCATTTCCGACAGCATGTTTGTTTTCAGTTAATAATCTTATTTTCCTGTGAAGATAGTGGAGCAGTAGGAACAGGAATGAATGTGTTTGTGTTCCACTGTCCTCTCGTGGATGGAATCAGAACTGCTGAGCTTTAGCAGAGACCCTCAGCTGCAATTTATTTTCCTATTGTAGAAATGTTACTTGCTAGTTTTTGGTTCTTTTGGAACAGATAAAGTTACACCCTGTCTTACACTCACTTAATGTGAAAACCTGAGCTTTGCAAGTACTGTAGTGAAAGTCATCAAATCTCTCTCTTTTGCTGCTTTTTAGTCCGTTTGATTTAAATATGGAGATAGAAAAACACAGGATTCTTCATTAAGTACTTTAATGTATTAACAGTATATCAGTACATACCACTGCTGCAACGAATTGGAATAACTGAAATGTTTTCATTTTCTTAGAAGCCATATATAGTGTATTATACTCCAGGCATGGTGATCACTTTTCATAAAGCTGTATTACACTTCTCGTTTTGTCTGTCAAATTATTTTCCTGTAATTTTATATGTGTTATTCCTATGTGTTTGCCAGGTATATTTACACGCAATAGCTATGTAGCATTGTGTAACACCATCCTCAGAAAATCTACAAGCTAGCTCTGGAAAATCTCTTGCAATGCAGTGAGAACTGGAAGGCCTTCATCTTACAGTGAAGAAGTGTCCCAAGTTTTTATTGTGAAGCCTTAATAGTGCCTGGGAGATTCTCACTACATATCGCTCCATTAGGCTGTGACATGGTTTTAGAACTGGGTTGCTTGTTAGTCTCTTTAGCAGATTATCAATCTGGGAGTGTTTTTGCAGAGAGTGGGAAGAAAACGATAAAATAATATGTAATATCTCCAGTTGCTAGTAGGAGTGTCTGAAGTTTACATACAGCATAGATTGCATTAATGTTTTTTAGGTCTGTACATTGAAGCAGTCTTTGAGTGAAATTGGTCTTTTCCCCAGTAGGAATGATCTCTATTCTGCTTCTCCAGTTATATTTAATATATATATGTTTTGGTTTTTTCTTCCCACAGTGGATGTAAAGTCGGAGGTTCCCGTGGGATTAGAGCCTATCTCACCATTAGACTTGCGAACTGATCTCAGGATGATGGTTCCCATGGTGGACCCAATTATGCGTGAAAAGCAGCTACAGCAGGAACTACTTTTGATCCAGCAGCAGCAGCAAATTCAGAAACAACTGCTGATTGCAGAGTTTCAGAAGCAGCATGAAAACCTGACCCGCCAGCATCAGGCCCAGCTCCAGGAGCACATAAAGGTAGCAACATTTTTCATTTATCCCTTACTTTATCTGCAAACTGAATATGCTTAGGCAGACATGAAAAAGTTCGCTGTGACTGAGAGGTGGTGTTTGAGTGCTAATTTCTCTGTATTTGGATGATAAAAGCCTTTTCAAGCAAAACTGCTAGCACCTACCAGCAAGTTGCTCACAGCAGACCAAGGCAGTACTATGAGAATCAGCAAGCTCATGAAGCCACCACATCCACAGAAAATCAAACTACCTATTTTAGAAAGCTGGATTTTCATCCAGACTTCAATATGGCTGTCTTTTCTGTATGTGCAGTTTTGAGTACATTAAAAGACTGAGTTTTTTGGGCTACTGTTTGAGTTTGAGTCCACAAATCATACTGATCAGCAAGTGCATAATATTTGCATTTGTAAAACGCAGGCAGGCCCTGAAAGTGTTTTCACTCTTCTCTGAGCTGCCTTATAAAATGTAAAAAGAAAATTATTTATGAGATAACATGCACTATGGTAAGATTGCTGTAATGGATTTTGACCGGGAATTTATGATACTGCCTTTCTTTTCATTTTTTTCCCTTCTGATCTACTTGCCATTATGCTACTGTGCTAATTTCTGTCCAGTAGAGCTGACAAATACAGTGGAGCACAGCAGCCAGAGTTGAGTGATGCACTGGCAAAGAGCTCTCTGCAGTTTCCAGGCATTTTTGCCGAAAGAGAAAGAAGTGAAACCAGAGCAGCAGGCTGCTACCTGGCATTAGAGTTCATTTTAGTGACAGCCAGTAATGCAGTATCCCACTTAAAAGACTGGGGGAAGTTGGTTAAGAGAGGAAAAGAAGTGTAAGCACAAAAGCAAGAACTGATGCTCAGTTATTCAAGGGGGCTGTTTTAGCCAGGACTGGCCTAGAAAACAGTGCAAACTGCACTTTCTCATGTCTTTTTGTTCTGTGCAAGTTACAACAGGAACTCCTAGCCATTAAACAACAGCAAGAACTCCTTGAAAAAGAGCAGAAACTGGAGCAGCAGAGACAAGAGCAGGAACTGGAGAGGCATCGCAGGGAACAACAGCTTCCTCCCCTCCGAGGCAAAGAAAGAGGCCGAGAAAGTAAGAGCCAATGTACCATGAATCCTAATAAGAGATTAATCTATTCCCCTTTGCCTTCTCCCGGCCGAAAAGGATGATGAACAGGAACCTAAAGCAAGCCTATTACTGTGTGAAGTACGCAACTAGAGAAGTGGAGGCTGCGCTTGCAGAAAGGCAGGGCCACCTGGTGCACCCACAGAACGACATTGCTAGTTTGTGTGCAGACGTGGAGGACTGTAGGAAAGCACATTTTGACAGACCTGTGTCTGTCACACATGCCTCTCAAGACTCTAGCTCTTTTTTACAAAAAAGGAGGGAATTTGAAAGCCTAAAGCTTCACTTGAGAACTTCTTTCTGAAGAGCTTATTTCCCATTACAGAAAGCACTACAAAACAGCAAAAAATCAAATTACTTGCTGATTAACTAATCTGAGCATTGTTTCAAGATCGAAAATGTAACGAAATATTTAAGAATATCTTTGTCTGAGACTTCTGAATACCTTTGCTAGTACTTTTTCACACTGCCTTATGTTTGTTCTTGGTGCTGTTTCATGAGGCCCAACCAAGAATTATTTCTAGCTCATATGTAGCTCTAAGGCAAATGACAGATATAAAGGATACTGTTGGAATTTGGTGCTCACTAGAGGGAGACAGACACAAATAATTCTCCTTAGCGAGGTCAGTTCAAAAATCAGGTTGAAGTACACTGTGAAGGTATTCAAACTGAAGCTGCCACAAGCAGCTATTGTTACTTGCCCTGCTAAATGACTACAAGAATTAACTGACAAAGACTGACGCAAAGAGCCGTACATTATGTTCCTGCCTTTTTTCCTTGGGTGGAAAAATGTATCAGTTCAACAGTTGTAGGTGTACCATATTGTAGGCTTCAGAAATTAAGGTGTACATAGTGCTTCCAGTACTTCGGTGAACAATGAATCCCTGAAAGCATCGCCAGCCTATTGACCCAGCAGTGGGGGGGTGGCAGAAACTGCAGGAACAAAAGGTTCCTGTAAGTGATACGAAAAATCAGCTTCATATAAAAAGGTGGCCTTTATTAGTGTTCCCACCAAAGGAAGAGCATTGATGTGAACTCAGTGGTTCCCTTCTCATTTTGGCTTGTTGGGTGGCTGTTGAGAATGTGGCAGCCAGCCAAGCAGCACTTGTGACGCCCCCAGGCCCAGCCCCAGCGCTTGCTGCTGCTGCTGTTCTACTTGACAAGTAGAGGAGGGAAGGAAGGTGCGGGGAGGGGAGTTAGGGACTGAAGCTGAGAGGTAGTAGAAGTATTTTATGGGAACTGGGTCACAAGGGGACATGCTCACCAGCTAGCTGTGCTGTGTCAGGTTTGGGTAACCAAATAGAGTATCAGTATGCCTTAGTGCTGCTACTTTCAAAGAAATGTTTTTTTCTTCCCTTTTTTTGTCACTGTTTGCAGAAAACAGAAGGATTTTTCCTTTTCATGCTTTTTTTATGAAGAGTATTGTGTCTGTGAGTAACGAAGCATGTCCCATGTTGCAAGTACAAATTGGCAGTTTAACCTGACATTGACATGCCCTACTTCTTCTACTGTATTGAGCTAGGCACCAAAAGAGGTCAAAATGCACTGTGTTTTCCTGGCATTTTGGTCTTTCTGTTGTTTTTGTGTCATAAGAGTAGAGTTATCAACTAAGACTCATGTTTCAGACTGTCTTCCAGATATCACAGGTACAGGCTCTTAAGTGGCTTGAATAAAAAGGCTCACTGCTGGCTCTTTCTGCGGCGTTCTGCTCACAACCAAGACAGTGTTCAGAGGGCGGTTTTGCTGTGCTATTACTATTACTTTACTAAAAGAAAAAACATTCTTTACCACAAACTCAAAGTGACCTTTTGTCACTATCTTTTTAGTTCTATCCTTGGTTTTGTCTTTGGGAATTATTAGGAAATAATTTAAATTCTTTAGATACATCTGGCCCTGGATAGATGGCCTCATCTACTGTTGAAATATTCCTTATGACTTCACTGGATTTCTGGGCTATGGCCAACTTCAGTCTTCTACAGACAAACATTTAATCCAAATGTTATCTCATTTTGACTGATTTCCACCAATATTTTTTATAGTTTACAACAGTGCCAGCAGCAAGACACGGGCTCTTTCTGTGTTTTGGTTTTTGTTTTCTTTAAAAATGTAATTTTTTTTAAAGTAAAGATAAGATATGTTTAATCCTGTGTGTCTCAGGGGCAGTGGCCAGTACAGAAGTGAAGCAGAAACTTCAAGAGTTCCTGTTGAGTAAATCAGCAACAAAGGATGCTCCAGCAAATGGGAAGAATCATTCCATGAGCCGCCACCCCAAGCTCTGGTACACGTATGTTCAGTATTAAGCTGTTTCCTTGCCTCATCAAGGTATCTATTAAAACTTGACAGAACGCTGCTCCAGCAGGCGTATTGAGAGTCTGCCTTCAGAACACGACAGAAGTTCACCCAAGAAGTTAGCAAAAACCCAGAAGTGTAATATTTCTGGTTGAACAGTGCTCTGTGTTCAGTCATGCGATGGGAGCTGTACAGAACAAGATATGAACTTTTTATTTCAGCTGTTTCATTTCTTGATGCTATCACAAGTTTTACAACTGTACCTGTCATTTTTCCAAGCTTCTTCAGTTTTTGCAGTTAGAAAAACTTTGTGTTTGATTTACTTGGATTTTGAATCAGTTACAAAACTTGTTTCTTCTTGAAGCGATGCTGCTTTCTAGTGAAGTTACTTGAATGGTGTAAGTTGAATGGTGTAACTCACAGGATTTTGAGAAGGATAGTGGTCATTTAACTTTTCTTACTCTAATGTTTTTTAGTATCCAAACCTGCATATTCTTATGATGCCTTGGCCTTGATAAGAATGTACTTAGACTATTGAAACAAGTTCTTTTATTGAGTCCTGTAATGGGCCTATTAGCATTTTAAGAGTTTTCAGTTTTTCCAGTTTTTACCCCCCTTTTTTTTTCATACTAATTAATTCCTTTTTAACTTCCTTATTACAAGAGACACGTAAGTCAATCCCAACAAAATGAGCTCTGGCTGCATTTCAGAAAGATTTCACTGTCATGCCCGAACTGACCTTCAATAGGACAAACAGAAATGCATATGCTACACTAGATTTCCATCTTGTACTTGTTAATTTCAAAAAGAATTACTGGAGGCCTGCCCTTGGAGTTTCCATTCTGAGTTAATCAGAGCATTGTGGTAACATGATTTAATACATAGTTACATTGTTTCTGGTGGAAATACAGTACTTGATTTTTTTTTCCAAATAATGTGTAAAATTCTCATAAGTATGTAAGTTTTCTGGACTAATAATCTGAGCTTAATTCTGAGTCTTCAGATGAGTGAGAATGAGGAGCTCTGCCGAGGATATCTTCTGCTACACTAGGGAGAGCAGTACTTCCTCTCACGGTAGTGCCCTTCTTGACAGCAGTGTATTATTGATTAACCACACTACATTGGAAAGACGGGGAGAGACTCTGTAAAAGGCCAAGTAAAATTATCTTCAGATAAACACAAAGTTTGGAAGTTTCCCTCCTTTCCCTCTCTTCCCCTCTGAATAGAAAAATCAACCAAACAAAACCAACTGTCTCTGGGCCAAATGATGCAATTTCTTTGCAATTTGCAGTTTCCGTGTTCAGAAAGATCTGCCCACACTATTTCTTTCATCCAGCAGTTGTCAGAAAGCACTCTTAAGCTTGGAACTTCTCTGCTGACGTGGGTGCTATGTGCTGCAGAGTGGTGTGCTCACTAAACTTACAAATGGAACTTAAATGCAGTGTTTTATCTACGTTGTCCACTAAACAGTTTGCCTATTTTTTTTCAACAGCTAACAACAACTCAGTATTTCTGGTTAGTTTTATACAAACCCCCCTGCCCTGAAAATCCCCCACATTTTGATAGGAGAGATTGGATCAATGTACATCTATTTGTGTGTAGTAAACAAGACTTAAATGGCTTTTGCTGTGCCTCAGCTGGTTCATATTAAAATGCAACAAACTGAAATGGTCAATTCCCCAAACTGGTGACAGATCCTGTCTGTAGGTCAACATGACTCTTATCCTATGTGACTTTTATAATGAGTGCAAAAAGCACGTTCTTGGGAATCCCGAGGAGTTCCATAACATACTGTAAAAGTGAAATTGGTTACATGAGCCTGTGGTTTGTGCACACTTGGAGGAACAAGAACATAAACACAGCTGAGACATGTGTACAACATGTGTAGATAGTTACTGCTGGTCACCTCAGCGACTGCTAATTTGTGACCTCTCTGTGTCTGCTGCAGGGCTGCCCACCATACCTCACTGGATCAAAGCTCTCCACCCCTGAGCGGGGCCTCGCCACCGTACAAATACACTTTACCAGGAGCGCAGGATGCCAAGGATGATTTTCCACTTCGTAAAACGGGTGAGTTAGCGTAGTTTATTCGAGCCCCTTACCCAGGAATTCTCCCACCCTTTATTTTAACCAGGCTGTCCACCAGCAAGGCATGTATCATAATCCACAAAGCCTGTTGAGGATGATATTATGGGTAAGTTCAAGGATCCTGACTGCATCTTTATGAGGTCGGACTGACCACGTAGTATCAAGAGTTGGTGTTTCCCAATGCTAGGAGCTAGTGCAAGCTTCAGTCCTGATAACTTTAGTTTCTAAACAGACCATCATTTCATGGATCTTTTATGGCATTATCTTCTTTGCCTCAATATTACTTCTGGGTTTAATAGCTCTTTCTCTTTTGCATGGTAGATAGCAAATCTGTCTTCAGATGGTATTCTGCCTTTAGACAATGTTTTTCAGAACATTTTGAGGGGAATTCATGGAAAGAGGCAGAATTGGATTAATATTCTATTTTCTGTCATTGGTTGTCAAAGTTTGCATATATGCATACGTACACACACATTTATGTGTGCTTTTTACATATAGGAATGTGTAATATTGTACAAGAAAATGTCCATTTGAACGTTTCATAATATTCCGGAGGATTTATCAGCTGAACCTTTGTCTTGACAGCAGGTGAACTGTAGACTTGACTTTTTCTGCACCATAAAGAAAGTTAGAAGGATGGTGGTGGAGTCCATGTGGCTGTTGCCTCAGGTCCTTGGTGCAGTGACCGGTATCCAGGAATGCAGGGAGACACTAAGAGGAGGGGGGAAAAAAAAGAAAAGAAAACATTAGATCGCTTATTGCATGAGTCTGCTGTTGAGTGATATAGTTACATTCAGAGAGAAAGTCTGACCCCCTACTGTGCTAACAGCCTTTGAATGTGATTTAGCCACTAGGAGATTGAAAACTAACTGCAAAACTGGTACTGACTTGAAAAGAAGTGGCATTTGGAACCAGCATACATTCAGAAAGAAAATCCAGTCTGTATCTAATACTTTGGGGCAGGCTGTCTAAGCTCATGTTATATCCCCAAATATTTTCAAAGGAATGAAAGCATGAAAAGCAAAATGCTAATTTATTCTAGCTGAATTACTCTTTGTACAATATGGTGGCAATATAACAAGATTCTATAAAATCTTTTTCAGGCTATTCAGTCACAATAAGCCCTTATGTGGTTCTCCGCTTAATACCACTGTACAACGTATATTTTCTGTGCCAATAGAATATACATTTTCATTTTTTAAAAAAAAGGATACACTCTACATCTTAAAAATTCTGTGAATTAATCTACATGTTTTTGAAATGCAGGTTTTAATTTTTCTTCATCTTTATATATCTTAAATGTTATTGATATTTATGATGTGTCAGACTGTTGATCTGTAAAACAAAACATTTTCAAACATTGTAACAGTAAAGTTCTTGTGCAGCTGCTAATACTTTTATATCTCTGTAGGGGTTTCAAAATATTCCTTAATTCAATTCCCATTGTCTGCATAAGAGGACTATAATATAATTAAATCCAGATGTTTTCTGTATGTTATCCCAAATATTTGGGCATGCAATGCATCGGTTCCAAAATTGAACAAAGGACGTGATGACTCTCTGAAAAGATATCTACAGAACAAATAGACAAATACTAATATAATCATTAGCATAACTGTTTCTATGACATTTACACAGTGATTCTGATAAGCAAATATAAATGAAGTGTACAGCATGTTGTAGGATAGCAAGGGAGTATATCTGATAGCTCTCCACATCTGTGAAAACAGCGACTGTTAAATATCGTGTTTACATGTCCAGTCTCTCTGTATACTACAGTGGTTTAATTCCAGCCTTCAGCAACATCCCCACAAAGGTTCCAATGATTGTTCATCAGGTTAAGAGTAAAAGCAACAGGAACTAGATCGACACAAGTCAAATGACCCTAAACTGCTCTGGGTGGTTATAGGGCCATCCTCCAGGCAGAGGGGACACTGTGGAGCCTGTGTCATCCTCATGGGACCTTTCTAGACAAAGATGTCCCACGAACACTCATGTATATGGACAGGCTATAAGCCTGCAGAAATCTGACCTTTGCCATGAGGGGTGAACCTCTTTTCCTTTCCTCTAGGCTACGAATGCTTATTGCCACTGGCTCCTGGTAAGCCCTCTGTGGTGCTGAACCTGCATGAAGTCAGCAATTCATATGAAAGCGAACCTCGCATTCCTTTCAGCCTTAAGAAAGGAATACCTGTTGTGGGTTTTAATTGCAGCTTTGTTTTGCTTCTCGATTTTATTTTCCATATTCATAATATAAACACAGAGGTATCTTTCTCTCCTCCAAACTTAATATAATGCCCTTGGAAAGTAATTCTGATTGAATCGGTTACTCTAAGATCAGATTTAATGGGCAGCAAAGCTGAGTGATGCTCTCCTGACATCCTAATGTGTTTTTCAGTGCTAAGGGAACAGCGCGTTGTAAATCATGAGCCTTGCTTGCTCATTTTCTTCTTCAGTAATCTATTAACCTTTGCTTAATTAGTCCTGAAGTGGCATCTCCTTATTAATCTTTTTAAAATTAATTCAGAGAGACTGTGGTAGAGAGGAAAATATTCTGTGCAACTTTTACAATTCTAACATCTAGAATGATGCAATACATAGATAACTAGGGAAACACTTAACAGTCTTGCTGCTCGTATGTTTACAGTTAGGTACCAGAGTTAACGTCCTAGTGCAGTGACTGTGGTTACTCAGTGACTCTTAGCTGTGTGGATTATTCCTTTCTGTACAAGATGCAGCAGAACTTGTCAGCAGTAGGCTTCACAGAGCTTAGCTGCATGGAGGATTGGGACTGTCCTCGGGTCTAGAGGCCAGGATACGCAGCTCTTTGCACAGCTGCATTCAGATGCTCTGTGTTGACAGACTTTCAAAAGAGCGGAGCAAGGGGAGCTCTGGCTTCATTGGACAGATAAATATACCATAAGGAGAAGCTACACATCTGTAGCTAAGAGCAGAATTTAGCCTACACAGCGTTAAGATCAGATTTTAAAACTGCCCACGACTTTCACCATGGATACTAGTTGTAACGTGTGTTTTCTGCAAAGCACCCAAAAGCCTGAGCAGCACATGGCTCATTAACTTTCAATGAGACTAATGCGTCTAAATTACCCAGAGAGGTTTGAAAATTCCTCCCCATTACTGAACACTTTTGAAATTCATACTGACTGTTGTAAGAGCTCTGATGGGAGCTGTGCACTTTTGAAAACCTGATAATTTAATATGGGGAACTTTTGATTGCTGATCTCCATAATTCTGTCTATCTGTCCAGGAAAATATTATCTGCTCGATGAGGTTGCTGTAAAACTAACAAAAACGTAGCAAACAACATGGGTTTGGTAGGATAGAAGTTCTTCTCAAAGAAAGTGTTACTGTTTTTTTTTTTTTTTTACCTTGTCTAAATGCAGAAATTCTGGCAAATGGCCATAGCATTTGCCTTTTCTTCAATCTGTAGCATTTCATTTTCTATGTGCAAACGCTGATGCAAACCAGCAAAAGCCAGTAAATTCCAATAAAGGTTAGCCCTCTAACCAAAGCTTTTGGTGCTTTTTTAAAACGTTGCTGTAGATGAAATTTCTGCAATTTTGCCTCATGTTTTGGCTTTTGTTGGAAGAAATTCCTGGGGACACCATCATAACAAGTATAAACTGCTTTTTCTTTCCTGAGTTTAGCACAATCATGGCAGAGTGGGAATGTCAATCAGTTTATTTCTGTTTATTTTGGTTTTATGCCAGTTGAATCTTTCCGTGCTGATGGAGTTGTAAGCTTACAACTTGCATTTTGCTCAGGGATCTGAAGATCGCTCACAATAGTACTATTTGAGAAGATGTTTGTAGCTCGCTTTCCAAAAATTGGAAGCATGCTCAATTGAAATATAGCATGTTTTTTTTAAAAATAGCAAATAGTACAAGGTTCTTGCTTGGAGGGGGGAAATTATGTAATTTCATACAGGAAAAAAGAGGAGATGAAGGATTGTTTAATATTGTGATGAAAGAGAGGAAGAAGGCTGTACTGCACAGTCAGGAAGACCACTTTGTAAAAACCATATTAAGTTAACCTGATTAGGCAGTAGAATAACAGCATAGCTCTTGTGTAATGAGAGTAAAAGATTCCCGAATGAGAACTCAGCAGATGTAATTTTTTTAGAAAAGAAATTAATTAGAATATTTCCTTACCATCATTCTTTCTGTACTTAGCGACTCAGTAATTTATTGGAGCAGTTGAAACGGAGAAGAAAAACTTTGTATGTGAAAGTTTTTCTCCCCTTCCCTTTTGTGCCACTAAATTCCATTTCTGTGTGCATTTTCGAGGAAAACACTCTCCTGTGAAGTAACAGTATATGAAAAAGCTGGATTTCTTTTGGTCTTCAGTTAAAAAAACAGGCTTAGAGGATCACAAACCCTCAATTACAATGTCTGCCAAACTGAAGAAGTCAAGCTCAGTAGGGAGGAGCATTATTTTTCTCTGAGTTTACGAGCAAGCACAATAAATGGGAGAGGCACTTTGTTTATTGAAGCAGGGAAACAAGGCAAACATGATACGATCCTCCTCATTTTATCCCATTTTTCAGGGATGCTGAGCAT
>NW_010535364.1:28229-50151 GCF_000687285.1 Phaethon lepturus
CCTGCCTCCCAGAGTCCTTGTTTTCCTCGGTTAAAGAATAGGCTTGACAAATTTGGACTAGGTGATGTGCCCAAAAGAAATCACGGGTGCTTATCACAGAGTGAGCAGACAGTAAAAAAAAAAAAGTATCCTGATTCCCAGCCCTTCTTTTTCTTTATTTCTCTTCCTATTAACCACCAGACTTTTTTAGCCTTCCTAAATTCACTATTGATGAGTTAAAAGGGAAAAATTAGTAGTAAGAGGTTTTAGAAAGAGAAGCAGCTTTCACTTGCAATTGAAGAGTGAATCTGAAGCAAACTGTTGTTAACAGCTTCTTCCAAATTCATGTAAGGAACAGACCAAAACAGAGTTCAGCCCTTGGGAACCAGCAGATCTAAGGAAATGTATTACCATCGTAGTGACTGGTGCTGGGCTGCAGTCATCTTGGGTCCATTGGGGTTCTGCAGCCTCCTAAGCTGGGGGTGAGGAGGGAGGCACTGTGACTCTAATTTAGCTCGAGTTAGAGGGGAATTTTTTTGAAATAGCTTAAAACTAAATAAGAAGGAATGCTAGGGTGGGCTTACTGACACTGTCAGAGAGGAAAGAACTTGTGTAGGTATGCTTTGGTACCAGGAAAGCTGCCAAGGCCTGCACCAGGATTCAAGAGGAGTCATCACCAGGATGATTGCCATAAAGACCATCATAGTCTTCCCACCAGTACAAGATTATTCCTTTAGTATATTTTATTTAACGCTTACTTTTAATTGCAGGAAGCAAAGGTGTTACACGTGCGTGATTCTTACTCAGTTTCAAGATGGCCTGGATAAAGGTTTTTCACTGTATTTCTGTTTTAGCAAAAATCCCATTATTTGTATATACATCACCTTCTGCCTTGCCAGTAATTACTCTGTTGTACTAGATACTGAACCTTCTCGATGGCTAGACTAATTATACAATCTTGGTCTAAGTACTGTCTTAGCTCTCCATTTACTGCCCAATGCATAGCCAAAATTGAATTACAAAGTTGTTCTTCATGTGGTTGCATAAAGATTTTCTTACACAAACTGCGTTTTCCTGTTTTCAGGAACATTTTCTAAGTTAACAAGTGGCTTGTGTAACTTTTTGATGTGCAGGTAATCAGATACTAGACACCTTTTTGACTTTTGAACCTAAAGGAAACAGCTTAAATAAGGAGCAGGGAGCAGTCCTAAAATCTAGAGCATTTTAAGAGCATAATGTCCATTGAAAATGAAGTGGAATGGTTTTAAAGGGAATTTCAAAGTCTATTCTCTCTGGATAAATAAGTAACAAAATATTGCATATAAAATCTGAGACTCTGAAGTCAACAGTAAGTGTCCTGTTTGATTTCAGTGGGACTAGGTTTTTTCTTCCTCTGTATCTAGGGCAGGGACAGTTGAAAACTTTTAGAAAAGTAAACAAGAACATCTAAAAGATGGCAAAAAGCAAGAAACAGACAGAGAAGTGAAAAGTGGAAATCACATGGTATCAGATCATCCAAAATAGAAGACATTGGTTAGTAAAGATTGCACTTCTCCATACTCCTGCAAAACATAGTTTTCACTGAAAAATCTGTTCAAACCCACAATTCTAATTAAGGGGTTTAGCTGCCAAATAACATGTTCTGGCTAAAGCCAAGTAAGTATTACAGAGCCATTCATGAACAATGGCATAAGCTTTGTACTTTGCTTTTGATTTTCTCATGGGAAAGTAATATAAATGAGAGTGATACCTCCCTGTTGGCTTTAACTGTTAGAAATGCAAAGCATGCTGAAATTGTACATAATTCTCCTCCAAAGGAAAGGAAATAGCATTTCAATGGTTTTCCTCAGTGTCTCGTTGAGTTATGGTGGTGCACAATTATTCCTGTTAAATTACTCTACCAGATGGAAGGTTACATTGTATATTTAGCTAATTAAGTTGTAGGGGGCTGGAATTATATCCTAGAGCATAAAGAACCTATCTAAAAGTAAACTTGTTTTAATTCAGTTTTGTTGTGAAGAGGCAGTGTCAATGACTTTGAACAGGTGGGGTTTTTCTCCTCACTTCACTTATATATGGAGAGATCCTTTCACAAAGTCAGCCTTGCCTACAGAAGTTAGACAAACAAGTTTCAAAAGTCCAAACAACTTTGGGGCCAATTTTATCTTAATTCGTATTCAGTGGAGCTGAAGTGCCTTCCTAATCTTGAGCTGAATTTGGCCCATAGTTATCATCTGCTAGGAAGGCAAGATACATTGTGTTTTGGTTGCTTTTGTTTTCTTGGTATCTTGTAATCTGTGTTGCCTTTGGACAACTCTAAAGAGTACGCTTCAGTAATCTAGACCTGCCCAGCTCTCATCTACTGATGACATTGATGCCCCGTTAAACTTGGACAGAAGGTGATAGTGTTTCATCGTGAATTTCTGAAGACTGATTAAATATTCGTTTATACTTTTTGCGTGCCGTCAATGAGTTATCACTGCTGGATATTTTCCTATATTAAAATCTATGGCATTTAATCACCCTGTTAACTAATTCCTTCTTGTGTGGAGCTTGGGGAGCAATATCATCATGAACATGATTATTCTATAAAAAATAAATTATGTATTTAGGGGTCAAATTGTGACCCTGCAAAAGCCTTGACTTTTGGGGCTAGGGGATTATCTCTGGCACTTCTTCTCTGCAGAGGGTATTTTCTCTTGTGCAAAATTTATAATTCAATGGATGTTGGAGGAGGATTTAGGCTGAAGAGTGAGATTTGCTGTATTTGCAGAAAGTATGGTATTATATTCCCATTACTTTTTCCCCACTAGAACTGACTGGTGTATATGGACTGGTGGGGGCAAGAATAACCGGTGAAGACCTAACCAGAAGGACTGCCAGTCATGCGTATCTAAATTTGGTTATTACCATTCAAATTAGGGATGGCCTGTGTTAAATGGCCTGTTTCACCTTCTTCTTTCTCCTCTACACCTTCTGAGAATTCAGATGCAATTTGGCTCCCATAAGTGCTATAAAAGTGCAAAAATATTACAGAATTTGAAGATGTGCAGGGAAGATGAGAATTAATTTTAAAATATCCTTGTTCTTTTATTCTGTTTCAAGGCAGTATAGTATTATTTCCTTTTTAATCCCCTATTTGTTATTGAAGAATATTAGTTTGCATAGAAGAAGATTAAGATGGACCTGACGTAGCAATAATATGCCACAGTTTCAGCAGACTTGGCATGTAATGAGGACTCGAGGCCCAGTGAAACCATGGCCTCATTGAAACCTCCATATAGCCCAGTGCTGCAAATGCAAGGAGAAGCTGTTTCTCTGCTAAAGAATAGAAATTATTAAGAATTCGATCAAGAGACCTGTTCTTTTGCTTCACAGGTTACATGCAGAACAAATATCAACAGGAAATGTATTGCACTGATCAGCTTTTCATGAAAAATATGAAGATCTGCAATTTGGGCAGGACACTAAGTAATTCCTAAGCAGTACACTAAGTAATTCCTACATCTAACTCAACAACTCATTGCTAGAAAGATAACACTTGTTTGAATGGATAATAAAACAGAAATTTTATGTTTCATACAGACTGCAATGAATAACAAAGAAAAGTTAGATATTTAAAACAGCTTCAGGGAATATTTAATTTTTGAACCTTCTTTAGGAAATCAATGAAAATTTGCTTATCTTGTTAAGTTGGCTTCCTTAGCCTGAAGAGAGCTGAAGGGCTGTGAGATTCCCTCTAATCTAATTAGCTCTTTTACCATGTGTTTCGCTAAACCTGTTTTTTTATTTAGGGAATGGATATTTACCTTAGTCTGAATAAATAAAGCATTCTACCTTTTACAAAAGTAAAATAAAGCAAAGGACTAAAGGGTTTCACATATGACCAGCACTCCCCTTAAAGCGAATGGTTGTACAGGAAACAGTTTCGGTATATGCTGAAAACACATTAGGTGATGCAAGGCAGAAAAACAAAGTGTCTCCATCCTGTATCTGGTGCTCCTGCCTCATTGGGACCACCCAGTGGTCAGGTCCACGTAGCTCTTGGAAGAGCTTTAGAGGGCATGTGTAAATAGCTTTCAGTCTCATGAATCTAATGTAAAACTTCCAGAAATGGCATTTTAAATTACCAGAATTTAGAAGTCATTGAACCTACCGAATTGTACTACACGCTGGTATCTCCCGGTCTGTCAGCCAGTGGGGAGGATGACCCACGTGTTTATTGTCTAGTATTGTCTTGTGTCAGGACGTGGCCTTCTACAGCAAATGTCAGTCAGTCATGTATGAAAACAAAAAGTCATTGCTCATTTTGCCGATGCCTAATGAACTCAGCTATGTGAAGGTGGATGAAACAGTCTGTGGCTGCCTACAGGAAGCCAGAGCAGAAGTCAGAAACTCCACGCAGAGCAGAGACTATTTACATGTCTACAAGAACCACATGCAGCAGAGGAAAGGCTGTGAGACCATCAGATCTCTCAGGACAAACTCATTCACAGCTCTTCACAAAGCAGCTGTGGAAACTGGAAACATTTTTGGTACCTCACCTGTGTTTTCTGTCTTTCTGCCCAGTTTTGGTTGTGTTCATAGTTTTGGTGAGGAAGCCCAAACTATCTCATTTGTCCTTTCTGATGGTGCATTCTTGTGCCTTTCACTCTACGTATGTCCCTGCAGGGGAAACTGGGAAGTTTCTTCCTAGCCCACTACCATCAGACTAGCTTCTTGGGAACCTTAGATATGCCCCTTTTGGCTATTTTCATTGGTGCAGTAGTGAGGTGGGATTTGACTTTTTCCTTGATGTCCAGGTCCTGGCATGGCATAGACAGGCAGGCTGCTTTGTAACTTACGTATATTACCGTGGTGACTGGGAGCCCACAGCATGGACCAGGAACTTGTGCTATGCAATGGACCCAATGAAATGAGGATCTGTTCACAGTATGTTTTCTCCCATTCTGCTCCTCTTGCTGCAAGTGAAATCACAACAGAGATCTCAGAGTTACCTCATTATCCATATTCAGTACCTTGAAAATTCACCGTTGCTACAGTGCTAGAAAGAAACTTGACAACGGATAAGCCACTGGTATGCTGGCAATGCCACCATCGTGCTAACCAGCACTATCTCATCATTTTCTCTTGTTGGTCCATACCCATACATCATCCTTTTGTCCTATAACTTAGACTTTGAGCTATCATGTCAGACATGGCCTGTCATGGTTGTGTTTTGTAAAGGATATGATGCTCATCTGTGCATGGGTCTTTAGTGCAATAGTATAAAAAATAACAACCTATGTATGTAGTGTGAAAACAGAAAGATTCTTTGACTATGTATTCCGTTATTGATACTTGTTAGATATAAGGCAGGAAAAAAAAACAATAACTCCTGCATGGAGCACAGCATAGAATCAGTATAATATATGACCCCTCACAGCTTTAAAAAAATGACAGCTAAAGAATTAGAGAACAGCAATGAAGATTTACTTCAAAATCTTGAAGGCTTTGTGTCTTAATTGTTTCTGTTGACTTAAATACGTCAGAGAAGTCCAAGTTATTGTTTCAAAACGATCTTAGTGATAACAGCTGGTGCCTGGGCAATTGGGAGCAATTTATCCTTCTCAAGAAAGATGTGAATTGTGCCGCTGTTGCTCGTGCTGTTGTTGGAATCTTTGTAGCCAAATTCAGCATCATTTACCTCGGCTGCCCCACAGCTTTTCTAAGCCAGCCAGCCAAAGAGGAAAAGGAAATGCTTTCACTTTAGAGCCTTTCGAAGTCTGGACAAAAGCTCACTTTCTGTTCTTCAGGTTTCCTATACATGGCTTTAGCCTCGAGATGAGGACCTGCTTGCTGTGCACCCTCTCCCATCCCCCATTTCCTGCCTGGGTTCATTAAATGCTGATTTGACGTTGGCACACGCTCTTCTGATACAAAAGTAGTACTGTGCTCCAGGAACCATCGGAAAGTAGTGCATTATTATCTTTTACATTCCCTTCATATATATGTCCTCTCTCCATGCATAGAAAGGATTTCTATCCCTTTTTCTTAAATATCTCTGTGTGTTTAATAAAAAGAAACAGTGAAGCAAAGCCCTGTCAAATAAACCTCAGCTCATTTGGGAGCAATCTGGCCCCAGGCTATATTCTTTAATGCTAGTATCTGCAAATTGCTAATTTTAAGCAGAGTGGAGTATAGGACATAATGACTTCACCAGATTATTTTCCTATCTCTCACGCTTGTGTTTCAGTATCGTGTTTCTCAGGAGAGAATAGTTTTCTTTCACCTGAGCGATGATGGTTGTTGTGATTAAATTAATGTGTACTTATATAGAAGCCTGTATATTTTCCACTTCTAAGAGTACAGTTAACTTCTTTCCTGCTATATGAAGCCACCATAAAAGATGAGAAAAACAACTGAGGAGACGCTGTCTGTCGTCTTCACCTAGAACCAAAGTTCCCAGTTCCATAGAGATAGTTGCAAGTCATGCCAAGGAGCTGGGTAGCCAAACCTTGGGTTGCCTGTGATATCTTCTGTTGTTGTTTAATACTTTCTGTATCTTTCATGCCTGTTTCCCACTTGCAGTCATTTAGAGGGTAATACCAGTTCATTATTACCAGCACTAAAAAGAGAGTAAGCCAGGTAATAGCAATGAGACTGAACAAGCCATATTAGAGCAACATCTCATTATTCCAAATTATTTTGCAGAAGTATATAAACAAAGTCATTTCAGGCTAGTGTTTCCTGAAGTCCACCTGAGTGCATCACTCAAATGGGTATTGACTGGTTCCCTTTGAGATCAGTGACATGGGCTTTGAAGGTCTTCAGAGAAAATAGCTGTGTCTTTTTGTTTTCTTTGCAATGAAACACTCTCAAATAGTGTATTTTCCCTTTCTCCAAGTGGGAACTGATTATTACTTGTTCAAAAGTGCTAAATGTAGTAGAAATGCAAAGATTCGTGGAGCAAAGAGACTAGGCTAATAGTCACCAATTAGTCCAATATCAGATGTATACTGGTTCTTAGCAGGATTTTAGAATAGCACAGCCTACCAGCCTGCTGCCATGAAAATGTGCAGTCCTATTTTCCTTGTGTGACACACTCCCAGCCACATGCTTGTTCTTCTCTTGTCTCTGGCTTTCTGGCTCCTTGGTCAGATGATTCAGCCCACTATAGTTGCAGGCATCGAACCCAGCAAACCTCATCCAGCACCTCCAGCACTTTAGAGAAGGCCTATTTCCTCAGGAAGGTGAGATACAGGACATATTCTGTATGGGGTAGAATTAATCTAGTTGAGTCCCGGACCTCATCCCAAGTGGGATGCTTGGTGTACAGACAGTTAGCCATGTGCATTAATTACCTTGCTGAGTCAGTGTCTTGGTTTATGGTTGAATCACCGCATAAAGTAATAGACTGCATGAAGGTCTTTTCAATGATTTTGTGGTATTAATGGAGAAAAAAAAGGATAATTCTTAGGGGCTTGTACCTGCATGGGGAAGCTACTCTGCAGCAAGCTAGTGAGTAAAGCTTTAGCCTCAGAAGTTATTTGGCACTGGCTCCCCATGTGACACTTCTTTTCCCCATGGAGAATGCCTTTGGGTGATGAACATAGTCAGCCTTGGCAGTGGATTAATTAAGCTGAGCAAAGGTGCTAATAATGTGCAGCAGAAATACTTACAGGGGTGGCTAATGCGAAACGGTTATTTTGAGCATTATCCCTCTATAGGCCACTTCTAAGAACCGCTAGTTAAAGTATTGAACCTAATGCTTATGTGAAACAGAAGGCAAATTAATTATAATAATTCTTCACCATTTGCCACTAAGGCTTTCCAAGTGCCGTGCACATACTAGGTGAACAATTTAATTTAAAAAAAAATAAGTTTGAAAAATTTATTTTCACTTTTTTCTCACTTGTTTGCATTTCAGATTTTAAAGGATTAAAATAATTTCTAAATTACCTCACGTATGTGCTTTGGGGCAGTCTGTGTGTATATATATGTATATGCATTTATAATTTTAATCCACAGCTCTATTCTTGAAGTTTAAACTACTTAATTTTGCCTTCTTAACTTTTGGAAGAGAGTTGACAATTATAGATATGTTATTACAGCCTTCATGTAGGAGTGTGCTGAAGCACATAGGAATGCTGTTGTGATCCATACCTGTTGCAGTCAACCATAATTCTGCTTCAGCTTTCGTGGGGCAGGATGGTGCAGTGTTCTCTTCAGTCACACACCAAGTCAATGCCTCAGCCACAGACAAGTATCAAGAAAACACTTCCCAGTTCTGCATTTTGTCCATTGGAGCAGACATCCTCAAACTCGATAAATTAATATTTTTAGTGCACTGAAACCTGAATTCTTATTGCCAGCCATCAAGTCCTAGCTGGTACCATGTTAGGAGCTGGCACTGTCTCACGGGAGATGTTCAAGAAAAGCCAGTATTTGAAGCATTTGAACTCTTCAAACCTTCACTTTGTCTTTTATTGTGAAGTTTATTTTATGATTTAAAAAACACTCCTCTCTATGCCTTTTCATTTTAAAATTGATTATTTCCATTTAAAAATTATCTTAGTCTTTCATGCAAGGGCCATCTTCTCAGATGGCTCATAAATTCAGACATTAACATCAAATTCTGCTTTCTTGGCTTATATGATGGATTCAGATGCAGAATATGATGGGAATGTGGTAAAAATAGAAAGGCAATTGCTGTGACTGAGCATGAAACATTCACAGAGAAGTGGAGCATTTCTCCAGTGAGTGTTGCAGAGGATTTGTATCCCATTAGTCTGTCACACATATGGAAATACTCTCATAAATTTTAAGAGTACAGAATCAAAATAACCGTAAGTGCAAAAGGATTGAGCACCTTTTCTTCCAAATGTCGTCCTACCTGGGTGAGATCTGTGGTGAAAGCATGCAGTGTAATCTTAGCCCATTGTTCTATTTTATATTTTCAGTTTCACAGCAAATGGTATCTTGGCAAACAGGTGAACCGTACTCCATCACTAGGACCATTGGCCTTAATAACGTTAGTAACGGATAAAAAGGAAATTTCTTGTAAATATTGTTATTATTAAAGATTTCCAGTATTTTGCTAGCCTGTATATATTGGTCTGAAATGCACTCAAGGCACAGGCCACTTAGAAGGGAGCACTTGCCAAGAGTGAGGTAGTCCGTGCCGAAGGCCAGCGCGCGACTGCAGGCGCTGCGGTTGCCGCCGCGCTCCGGCGGAGGTGCAGCCCCTCTGCTCTCACCTGAGCGTTTCTAGCGTCCCCATCCCTGAGGGAACAAGTGGGACAGCAGGAGATAGATGTGCAGTATTACGTGCTGGGCAGGGACTGGAATTAGAAATGTAAGATTGAGTTCCTGCCCCAAAGTGACAAATGGTATAATGCTGAATTGAATGAAGATTTCATTTATTTTGTTTTTTTTTGCTAACTCTTGCTCCTTCTTTGGGGCTGGGCTTAGGTCTGTGCATAGGAGAGAGAATTGATCCCACTTTCCAGCTCTCTCTATTTTGAGATACTCCTTAGCCAAGCCTCAGTTCCAGAAAGGGAAATATAAACAAATTCTTTTCCACAATTATCTTTCAATAGCTCTTAGCAGTCAGTTTGATAGAGGGTTTACTTAGAAGAACAGATAAAAGAGTACATGAAACATTTTATCATGCTAAAAATATCACAAAATAAAAAGCACAGTAGAGATTCATCTCTGGCCTTCATATGAAAAGACAGCATCCATTTAGGAAACAAAGGTGGAACTTGCCCAAAGTGCATTGAATATAATCCTAGGTTTTCTGGGAATCGGTCCTACTTCTTCATTTTCAGAGCATATATTTTTCTGTGTAAATGTTCTTAGGACACTGTCATAAATCTAGTTGTTTGGTGTGTTACTCAGAAAACATTGAAGTTCTGGGCCTAAAATTGCTGACCAAGAAATGTTCTGCCAGCAAGGCTTGTCGTAATTTATATTTCTAAAAGAAATCAAAAGGCACCAGTGGAGGCTTCTCTATTTCTGTCATCAGACCATAATCCAATTATAAGGTTCCAAGTTCCAAGCTGTATTTCTATCCAAGTTTTCACCTACAGGAGAGATAGAAATGCTGTAGAATAAAAGTTGCATTCATCTCTAATTAATACTTGTGATATTAACAATAATTAATGGGTAACTTCAGGGGTGAAATGGGATGAGAAAAATACTGGCATCCAAAGCTTTTCAGCTGTAATTTCCTCTCTTTCCTAGCCTTCAATATAAAATGGAGTTGTATGAGGAGCAACAGGATGGCTGGGGAGAATGGGCAGTAAAATCTCCGCCTCCAAGGTCTCCTCGGATCAGATGAGGTGCTACAGGGAATGCCAGTGATGTCTGACACAAAGCAGTGATCATTTGTTTTCTTCTTTTTCTTTCCAGCTTCAGAGCCCAATTTGAAGGTACGTTCAAGGTTAAAACAAAAGGTGACAGAAAGGAGAAGCAGTCCTTTACTCAGGAGGAAGGATGGAAATGTTGTCAGTTCATTCAAGAAGCGACTCTTTGAGGTGACAGGTAAATAAGAACAGAGGAATTCTCTACCAGCTGTGACTGCTCACAGAATAGTTGTGGTATTTTGGAATTGAAACTGTTTGCTAACCAAAAGGTTGTATCTTTTTTTTCTGCTGATGAAAAGAAAACTGTATTAAATAAATGGTTCTGTATAAATAGCTTGTAATCTACAGCTTTCTACCACTTACTAAAAAGTCATTGTCAATTTAAAGCCATGCTTTCAAACCAGCTTGGAAACCAGTGCTTTACAACAGTAAGTACAAGAACAAATAGATGGTAGACTGTTGGTGGCAAGGAACATTAAAGGAGAAAACAAGAATAGTCTCTGCCCTTAATTTGTGTCTTCTGTATATGGACGTTATGGGTCTTGCATCTCCTGCTTCCCGTCTCCCATGGAAAATGCAGATGCTAACAGCAGGCGTAAAAACACCTACCTGGTATTACTTGGGTTAATCAAGGACATTTTGCAATCTTGTATTTAGCCCTATCCCTCTGGTTTCTCTAGTTTGAAAATGTCAAGATTAATTGTTTTTGATGTAAGGGCTCACTAAGCTGTTTTTTGAGAAGAGAGAATTTAAATGTTTAAATATTTGGTGGCGTATTATTGGTCATAGCAGATGCTCTTCTATGAAAATGATGCAAGAACTTTATCTGACCAGTTGGTATAGCTGGGTATGGATTCACTTCAGTAAATCGAAATCAGCTCTAGTAGGAAAGAGCAACAGGTCCAAGAAACAACTAGGAAATCTTCCTGTAATTTCAGTCAAAGTGAGGATACATTTTTTGCATGTGAACGGAGGCAAAAAGAGTTGAAGAAGCAAGGAAGTGGCTATGGAATATTTACTGCCACATTTAGATATGAATTATTTTAACTTCTTGAGTACTTTAATTTGAAAGCTATCCCATGAAATAGGCTTACCTCTACTAATGCTGTGCTCTTCCATCTTTGGCCTTGTTAACTCTTTCTATTATATAAATGTAATTTATGTCAGTGTAGGATTAGAATAACTCAATACGACAGCACACATCGAGATCATCCTCTTCCCCTTAGACAGAACTTGGGAAATGTTAAATCAAGATAACATACAGCCTTTCAAATGCTATTTTAAGATTTTTGTATGCTATAAGTACTCCTTCATATTTGTGCCAAAGTTGTAGTGAAAGTGGTGTATATTTTGCCATTATTACTTGCGTATGTAACGATTAGTCCACAACAGGCTCATCCCATTTCTAAACAGAAGGGGGATGGCAGTAGGCCTCATGAATTGACGACATGTTGTCATGACCTTTGCAAGCCTGCTATCTTTGTCATTTTGATCTCTTACAGAGGCAGGACTCTTTGCAATTAAAAAGAAAAGACTTTCTTTTCTTTTTACTAGTTACAAGTTCTATGTCTGTATCTCTGTGTGATGCTGATTATCCTACCATCTTCGTGGGAAAAATAAATAGTAATTTCTTCCTTTGTAAAGCAGACAGATCAGAAGGGGAAAGACCAAGAACTTTCCTCATTAGCACTGTAAAAGGAAAACCAAAGGAGATGGAGGATGAATTAAGATTCTTTAATGTAAATAAATAGCTCATGCATAACCAGTAGATACTTTTCAACAGCAAAAAAAACCCTGTGCCAAAAAGAGTATACAGTTAATCAAGATCATTTGTTCCTTTCCAGTGTGAAATTCATGTGTGCTTAATTTGTTTTTCAGAATCCTCAGTCAGTAGCAGCTCCCCTGGGTCAGGTCCCAGTTCCCCAAGCAATGGTCCGACCAGCAGTATAACAGAAAATGAAACCTCAGTTTTGCCATCTAACATTCAAGCTGAGGTAAGACTCTTTCGCTTTATTGGGTAGATAATTGCTCAGATTCCTGGACTGGAGAGATTTGAAACTTCAATTTGATCATACTCACAAGCAGCGTAATTGCAGAAGATAAAATTATCAGGGATAACAGGACACTGCAGCAGTGACACTACTGGGAGAGGGGATGGGAGCTGTGGAAGGAACTTGGAAGCATCTGTGTCGCAGAACATTACCTTCTGGGATAATAAGGTGCACAGTGCTGAACACTGATGAAGAACTTTAACATGCAAAAGAGTGATTTAGGCATTGGTGACCCCAACACTTATGAGTTAGGTGGTCCCAGGTTCACCTGGCTGCTGAAGTACATTTTTTTAATTATAGTATCAGAGTTAGGTGACTAAATCCTTTTTCACATCTGCCTTTCATTTTACTGTACCTCAGTTTCCTTATCAGGGTAGTACTTAACAACATAACTGACATGCCAGCGGTCTTGGATACTTGTTTTGTAAAGTGAGATTGTACACGGAAGGAATCTTAACTACTCCTCATTCTGTTTCATACATACGTGCTTATAACAACAGGAATGCAGATGGTAAATCAGTTGTGATAAACCTCATTTAGCATAGACGACATGCCTAGGTTATGCTTTCCATGGCAATATTGTAAAGGGACAATAAATTAATGCAACTAAGAGAGAATCAAACTCCACGATAGTCTGTATCCAGTGCCTACACTTACAGCAATTTCTGCTTTGGTGGCGAAGTTTTCTATTAATTGTTAGTTTATACTGTTTATGTTAGAAAAATTGCGTAAGAAAATGTGATTTAACAGAGTTTTAGCTAATGGAGGTATTTCTACAGGTCAGTGGCAGGACATTCACCTCAAAAAAAAACTGGAATGGGCAGTTGAACCTCCAGCAGTGACTTTTCCCCATAATGAATTAATTGTGTGTGTGAACTATGATCCAGGGGGCAGGTGGGTGACCTCTGCACACTGATTAGTAGCCTCTCTCTGGCCCGTAACCAAAAAGAAAAAAAAATTACATTGATGGCTAACATGTGGTCTTGCCTCATACCCCCCCTGTATGTGATTGGAAAGAAATTTAAATGATGCAGAATAAGATCCATCATTTGGATGAGATCAGATCCTAGTTCAGTTGAATTAAATGGTATATTCTAATATTGGAAGTGTTTTCGATAGAGGTTTGTAATATGTGGGTGCTAGTGCTGTATTAAAGAGGAAATCTTGTCCAGCTGGACTGTCTATTGATTTGAGAGTACTACAAAATGCAAAGGAAATAATGTCTCAGAATGATACATGGTGCTTGTTGCTTTGCATGTTACAGCTTCTTGACATTTGCACAGTGTTGAACCACCGTCAGACATGCATACAGTCTGGTCAGGCTGGTGATCTCTGTTTGGGGAGATTTGGAAGGTTGTAGGAAGAACCAGAAGAGTTATGTTCTGTTTAATAGTACACTGCATTGCCTATCATTTGCCATTACTGTGCCAGACATCAGAAGTTATAGCCCCACTATACAATCACAGATGCTCAAATGAGCCTAAAAAGTTCCTTCAGAAGTTGAGCTCTGCGTGCTGGAGTCGGTCCCTTAGCTCGCTGGAAGTGTGCTAAGAAGCTGAGACTACTGACTGCCATTTCTGGATCCAGTTGGGGATTTCTTTACCTCTCTGGTTACTTGACTGTTAATACTGTGGTCCTGTGGGCTCAAACATTTTTCCATAAATCTCAACTTCAGTGCATTTTGATTTCAGTGGGATTTTCTTCAGTAGTTTAACAGCAGCCAAACTCCTACGTAATACTTTTCTAGTTTAGCATTAGCTGCCAGCTCTCAAAGGCTATATATCTAATCAATTTTTCAACAGATACACAAAGTACAGAAGTTTCTAATAATAGGATAAGTGTTCCAAAATCACCCAAAATATCACTTGTTTTGCTGTAGTCCTGCATGACTCACATTGCTGTTGTTTCATAATCGTTGTTGTGACATTTGCAGTAAGTGTTGTGCTCATATCTGAGTGGGTGGATAGCTGCGGTTTTCATGGCAGCAAATAAAACACTTTATGCTGGAGGAAAACAGGTTGCTATGACAGAGAGCCATTTACCAGTAAAACATGAGTCAATACCATAAATGATTACACTCTAGTGCATAGACAGAATTAGAGCAATATCAGTAATGAAACAGATTTCTAGAGTATTTTTGCCATATCCATTTGAATAGTGAGACTTTTAAGTGGTTTACCCTCCAGAGCAGACAGTCTGGTGGGCAGACATTTACATTTTTTTGAATGAGCAAAGGTGCATTGCAGATGCTACATTTTTGCAGATAATCTTTTACCATCACAGTTCCCTTAATGGGAACTACTTTCAGTAGCATTTGTTAAAACACTGGTCTCATTATACGAAACTTGAAAGTTAAACTCAAGATTTTAATTGCACCTTATAAATAAAATGCTATTTTTATTAGGCCCAGTTGTCTCCAGTATCATCAAGGTTCACCGCAGTAGCAATTTGTCTCTTGTAGCATGCCATAGACTTTCAGGTCACCTGCTGTGCTGCAGCTAAATCTTACTTGCATGAGAAACGCAAGCAGGATTGAGCCCCGGCACAGCACGTCCCTTGAGTTCAGAGGGACAGCCTGCCTTAGTCATGTGAAACGGTTATTATTAGGTATTCGCAGCCTGGTCAAAAGCCATTGAACGCCATGGAGAGTTTCCAATTGGTGTAAGCGGGCTTTAGATCATTTTCTTTCTCTCTCAGAAATACAGAGCAGCATTTCCTAGAATATCGCCCTGTTATACAGGAGACATAAATGACATGCATGGCAGATGAACACGTACTTGATTTCTGCAGCCCCACAGCACTATGTTTCCAATACTCAGCTCCTTGTTGCGCTCTTTGCAAGTGGCTAGAGGCAAAACGTGTAGGTTTCTGACCAGCTGGTGAGGTTTGCTTCAAGTGTATGTGAAGAGAGTCTAATTAATTAGCAAAAAACCCACCCCAAAAGCCTTAGGAAATAAGAATGTAATTGTGAATATTGAAAGGTTTGACAGCCTTACTGTAACTCCACAATTTAGAAGCATTAAAGTCAAACCATTTCCTCTTCCCTTCCTAATGTATAAAAGTGCATATAAACATGCACACATGAAATAGGTGTTCCTGCTTCTCAGCAGGTCCTGGTACCAGAACGGAAGTACAGTAACTAATCATGGTTACTTGGTCATCATCATATACTCTTAGATTCAGTTATTGTACTACATTTTAAGAAAGAGGGTAACTCTGTGGACAGGATATTTTAAGCATCAGGAAGCAGGATCCATGGACCCAGTGAGTAAGTACGTAGAGGAGCAAGTAGGGCAGCTGCTCTTTGGGGTAATTTCGGTGCCAATCACAACCATCAAGTCTGCATGTAAGAAAAGGTCCATGGCTTTGCCACTGTGCTGCCAGGTGTCACTGCTGGCAACTCCAGTTTGTGCCACCATCAAGGTAGTGTTGACCGTATAAAATGAGAAACTGCAGCTGAGGTCATGCAGTTGTGCCTCAGCGTATGCAGGACCCTAATCAATGCAGGTGGGCTACTGAACTTACTTTGGGAGATCAGGTTAAAGTGACGCTTAGGGTAATATTACCTGAAAATATTTTTAAAAATCGGTTACCTCCCCAAATGAAAATGACTAATTATTAGCAGTATTAAAAATTGGATGGAAATGCTCTTACTAATAAATACATGTTTTCAACATTAAAGTCCCATGGTATATGACGTGATTGATTCTGCCTCATGAAACAATCATGCCTGACCTTAATGTGGGAATGTGCTTTAGTGCTATACACCCTGTCACTGTTACACTTAGAATCTTAGAAGGTAACAGTGGCATACTGAAAACCAAAAAGGAAACATACATTTTTGAAGTGGCTTGCAGTTGATTTTTGAAGATGCTGCAGTTGCTACAAATTTGATTATATTCTAGGAGGCACATTAGAGCTGCTGCAGTGTCCTTTTTCAGTTAAATCTTTGTAGTCTCCCTCAATAGTATCTTCATAGTCTTGACATACTTGGTTTTATGCATGGTCAAAGGTGGATGTTATCAAGGCAAGACACTGTTCTGCGGGAATTAATGTAATACACAAGTGAAGCTTCTTTGTTCCGTATGCTATCTGTTGACATTCCCTGGGTACCGAGAGAAAATTACAGAGATAGACTTCTACTGTTATTGTCTCAGTGATAGGTCGTATCTCCAAACAAACTGTATGAGGAAGGTTATGTTTTGGAATAACATCCTGTGTTTTTGTGCTTAACCACTTTTCATTGATGGTCTGAAGTTGCATTGTATTAGCACAAAGTATTTTACAGAGTTAATTGATATTCCAGGTTTGTCCAGGGGAAAATCTACAGCTCCCCACAACATGCTTGACAAGTTATTATATTTACTTTAGTCAAAGCCCGAGTGTGCAGTATCCCTCTTGGAGGTGGTCTATTATTGGAGTCCCATATGCTTTTTGTTTGGGAAGAAAGCAGTCACTGTGTCATACTGTTACACAGGGTATTCTTTTTCAAGGATGTTGTTCCCTTGGGGACCATATCATGCCAGAGTTCCTAAGTCTAATAAGACCTTTGTAGCTCTTATTGTGTTAAAGTTCTGGGAGGGAAGCAAGAGTTAAACAGAAAATGTAATTCAAGCAACTATACTAGACCACATGTTGAAAAACATGACTGTTAAAGCAGAAAAGCAAAGGCTTCAAAAAGATTCCTGTTGTGGTAATGTAACTTTTTATGTTTCTTCTCCATGAATCTGGAATGGAAAGGCAGAGGGTGATCTTTGTAGAATGTCTGGTATTACTTGGCAGTAATTAAAAATATATCAGCAATTCTATGTCCTTGAAAATTATATCACAAGTCTTCAGAAGAAGTGTTAAAGATTTTAACTTGAAGGGAATTAGGAAGGCTGTGAGGCGTATCCCGCCATCAGAGAATGATAGGATGCTGGTTTTGTACATACGCATATTAGAGAGAGAGACAGTACATTTTTTTAAATGGCAGATGTAGCAATCTGCCTCACTTTCTACCCAAAATTCCCATGTTGGTGGAAGTAAATAATGTGCCTGAAACACCCCCATATCACAATCTGGGTAAGAAAATACATGGACTAGGTATGAACCACATTTCATACCTTACAACAAAAATTCTATTAACCGCAGTAAAGTAAAGGTCTAATACATCCACGTTGGTGACACCTTTGATTCGGCTAGATATGCTCCTTAATTCATTGGCTAAATTCCCACTGAGTTTCTAGTAGTGGAAGTGCAGCTGATGAGATGAACTGATGATCTGCTGATGAGAAGTTGATGAGAAGAGATGTTCTAGGGATCCTCAAGATTTCGGTTTTGCAGGGAAATTTGATTTACTAACCAAGGAATAATCCCAGACATGTATCAGTTGTTTTCTTAAAAAAGAAATATCAACAGCTTTTTCACAGGGACAGTACTTCTCCTTATCTGGAACCTCATTGGGTTGCAAACGGATGCATGATACATAACTGGTTTTCAATGTACCGGGATAACAAGGATAAAGTAACTGAGATAAAAACCTTGGAGATTATACTTCTGTTGTTTTTCCCCTTTATTCCAGCATCTGGTTTCACAGCAACGCCTTTTGATACAGGATGAATCAGTGAACTTGTTGAGTCTGTACACATCCCCTTCTCTGCCCAACATTACCTTGGGACTTCCAGCAGTACAACCTCAAATCAGTGTAAGTGACCAGTCTCAAACCCTCCTGTCTACCTTTGCTTCCAGAAAACCCAGTTTCTGACTATTCTCTTTTTTTTTAGGATTTTGGAACATAAGCAATTCAGAATAGGAACCAGACCTTTCTTTGCATTGGGCAACATCTGAACATTTAAGGGCACAACTTGAAAGCAATAATCATTCTTAATCGCAAATAAACAAGTGCCCGTGGGGAGCTTAGCTAAGTATGGGCCACATGCATTGCATTTATGTCTGCAAATAACAGATTTCAGACATGGTGATAAGTATATGAGGAGATCGTTTAGTATAAAAGTGCAAAGTATATGATCACCCCTACCTGGTAAAGTACAGCACCTGTAACTTTTTATGAGATTCCAGTAGCAACCTAAGCTGGGCTGGAGCATAGTAGGGGCAGAATCCAGTATTCCTGCAGCTAGGTTTGTTATTTGAGGGTTGTACAATCAATCAGACAAATAAAATCAGTGATATGTGAACAATGTGTAATATTTTAATGGCAAGTTATATTCATATGCCCTTTGTTCAGTCTGCAGCAATCACCTTTAGAGCTAAATGGTAAATCAGTAAGTGAAATGGATGAAAACACAGACATGTTACGTATGGAAATCCATGCTGAGGGTTAAGGATCTAAAGGATCTAGACCAAGTTACAGTAAAATAGAGGTGAAATCTGAGGGCCCAAAGAATACCTGAAAATTTTGCCACTGGACAAAACTTGCCTTTTCTGATTTCCAGCAAAGAGTGTAAAAATACTAATACAAGTTATATGGTGGTTCTATACAACAGTGTATAAATTCCAAAGAAATTTTAGCAGTTTAAATTTCTTAGAACATGAATTGGTAACTTCTATAAAAATTCTAGGGGTGTAAGTATGGCATTCCATGGTGTGAAAAAAAAAATCTATACAATCCACTATGGTTTGTAATAAGTGCTACTTAATTCCAGTGCTAAACGTAGTTTCAAGTTAAAGTTTCATGTTATTTTATGGCTTTTTCAGTACATTTACTGTTCTCACCAATAACATATATTGCTGCAATACAACATTTTAACATCAGATATAGAACTTTGCTAAGAAAATTGTGTAAGCTATAAATGAGTTCTCTAGAAGCCTTTCATGAGATATTTATAAGCAAATTACTGTTTTTAAGAGATGGAAAAATTGAACTGATCATGAAAAGCAGTGCTTACTTTTCCAGACAATATAATCAAAAATTTCTTAGCTCTTTCACAAAAAATATAAGTAGCTTCGAAGTGATTTTATAACATTAAAATGGAAATGAAAATATGTTTAATTTTCTCACTCAAATCATATGAACTTTTGATGTGGCCCTCTAGCACCAAATATTACTTTTGGCCTTCGAAAAAACAAAGAGGTTGATTTATGCAAGTAATGTTTATTTCTGTTACCACAATAAGCAGTTGCGAATTGAATGTAAAGTTTACTTTGGTGTTTGTTTTTCATGGAAGGGTGATAGCAGAGTGTGAAGTAAGCATACACTCAAAAAATATTAGTGAAAACCTTGGTTTGCCTCATTAGAGTTTATGGAATTCAGATTACCAGAGATACTGTTTCTACCATGACATACCATAAACGGTTATCTGCAAGCCTCAACATGCTTATTTCTTTTAGGTTATTATTCTTGCTGTAGAAATTGTTATCCTGCTTTAACTGCTCTTTTAAAAAATATTTTTTTTTAAACTAGACAAAGAGCGAAGAAATATAAAGTACATTTGCAATGCTGAAGGGCCAAAACTTCCAAAAGCTTTAAATCAATAACTGTGGAATTTATAAAGGCACTTTAAAATGCCACACACATGCAATAGCTCTTGATGATTCTGTAGATGAGAGTTTAACTATACAAATTTACTTTGCAAAGGGAAAAACTTACATTTGTGCTGTCCTTCAGGGAGTCAGGGAGTGCTCCAGGAAAAGTAATAGCTTCCCACTACTACAGGTAATTATTTTGTTTTGCTGATTGGCTTGCTGTCTGATGGAAAGTTATGTGAAAAACCAAGCTTTGCCTATTCCAAACTCAATGGAAACTATTTCCTCTGATCCCCTATTTTCCTATGCAGGAGGCTGTGGGAAGGTCTTTAGGAATTTTAAGGGTAGGTCCTGTCTTTTCATTAATAATGTTCTAACTAGTAGGCTCTTACGCTTTGGCTTTTACTACTGATTTTTTTCAAGTGGTTTCATTACTTGGTTTCTTATAGTGTTACATTTAACTGGCATGTTCTTCCTCCCTTTTCATCTCACAGTCAAACTGTAAGATAGGGATGTTAACCTTTTCTTCTGTATGTGTTCATAAAGTATGACATAAGACCATCTAATCAAGCGGAGATATAAATGGCCAGGTCTATGAAAAGCAGTTACCAGTGCCGTTGTTCTTTGACAGGCTTCGTCGTCATTCAAAGAAAAGCAGAAGGGGGAGACCCAGTCGCTCAGACAAGGAGTGGCCTTGGCTGGACAGTATGGGGGGAACATTCCTCCATCCTCAACTCATCCTCACGTTGCTTTGGAGGGAAAGCCAAACAGCAGCCACCAAGCTCTCTTGCAGCATCTGTTACTGAAAGAACAAATGAGACAGCAAAAACTTCTTGTGACTGGTAATGATCAAGACTTCAACACAATAATAATTTAATATGTTTTTAATGACATTTGCATTCACATTAAATTAAATGTGATAATGCAGATAGTATACATTCTAACTGCTGGGAAAGGTAGGAGGGTGGGAGAAAAAAGGATGGCATCTTTGTTTTCCCCCTTTAGTGATTCTTCTCCAGTCTGTTAGCCTGAAAGAATTCAGTGATTACAGAAAAGAGAAAAACGATTACTTCATCACATTCTTTTGCAGCTGCTGAACTTCCCAGCGTGGCAAGGCACGTGGTACACATCTCACTGCATCAGCACAGAGTTCTGCAATATACACCCTTCTTCTCACTGAACGCTTTCTCCCCTATTAGAACTATTAGTTTGTTGTTGTTCACACGGGATTGAAATGTCCCTGTTTTGCAGGAGCGGTTCCTCTTCATCCACAGTCGCCTTTAGCAGCAAAAGAGAGAGTCTCACCTGGCATAAGAGCTGCCCACAAACTGCCTCGTCACAGGCCACTGAATCGAACCCAGTCAGCTCCTCTTCCTCAGAGTACTTTGGCCCAGCTGGTCATCCAGCAGCAACATCAACAATTTTTGGAGAAGCAGAAACAGTACCAGCAGCAGATCCACATGAATAAGGTGAGTTCCCAAAGTAAGGAATTTCCAATAAACATAAAGGTTGAAAACTAATAAGGAAGTTTAGGTATTGGCACCATGTGGTCCTAGACAGTAGACAGGTTCTTGCACAAGTATCTTGTTTATGCATAGTTGGTGTAGACATTTGTATAGATCTTCATTTTCAGCTTTCTGAAATATGCTACAAAGGTAATTTGTGGTTCTTGACATCAGTAAGAATACAATACAACAAAATAGGGTTCAAAGAATCTTACAGGTTTAAATTACAGGTGGTTTCCTTGTAGAACAGTAAATGATGCCTTCAAGATTACTAGCTTTCTATCCAACTTTTTAACGTGCACTTTTGATCTTCAGCAATCATTCCATTCAGCTGCCTTTGAATTGTATTTTAAGCTTTCTCATTGTGGACTAGTATGTTGAGTAAATATATAACTCATCTGAACTCAAATCAGCTGATTAAATTGATCTTTTTTTGTGTAAGAAACTTATTAAACATCTGGAGAAATTCTTAATCAGCTTTTATCAAACCAACTTTTTCTCTGTAAGTCAATTAGGAGCATGAAAGTTTGTTATCTATATGTCGACATCAAATTACTGTATAAGGAGAAAGAGT
>NW_010535364.1:50174-52707 GCF_000687285.1 Phaethon lepturus
CTTTCCCTGTAGAGTAACACCTTATTGTAAGTGGGGGGAAGAAGAAAAGGGACCATCCATTAATAAACAAAGCAGCAGAATCCAAATAGATTTGTCAGGTGCTAATGCCTCTACAACAACTGTGATGCTGTTCCCTGCTCTAAAATGAAGATGTGCAAGTAATTAAATGCTTTTTATCTGAAGAACTTTTTTCTACATAGCTTTCCAAAAGTTGTTTGCTGAAGCTCCTTTAGTAATTCAACGATATTCATCATGCATCTTGAGTTGTCTTCTTTTGTTTGACGTTACTTAATATAATGTAAGAGGCAGTGGCAAAGAAGAAAAGATGAAAAGTGGGCATTCAGCCCTTGTACCTAAGAGAAAAGGAAAAAAAAGTTCAATCCACCTTACTGGATGTACTTCCCAGGGGGTACTGATTCTTTGGAATCTACTAAGAATTCCCAACAAAATTAGAAACAAACCTAGAGTTTAAGTACATGGTTTGTACAGTGGTTTGGTTATTAAATCTTGTCTTAATTAGGAAAAATGAAGACCAGAAAACTTCAAAGTTCAGAGCTGATCCTTGCATGTTAACCCCTCTCAGCTTGGGTGTTTTGATTACTCAACTAGGACTCCAGTTGGCTTTTCTTTGAGTATGCATTCCATATGTTTAATCAAGATGGCATATGTATATCTCGTAGCCTCAGGTTTTGAAAATACTTCACCTGCCCTCAATTGTCTGAAGAGAAAAGAATTTTTACTGGTAAAGTACCGAGTCTTTGTGCCGTTTGTGGGTATTCACTACAAACCGATCAGTTCATGCATTCCTTACAAAGCAAAGAACCCCACTGACATGTTTTTCTTAGATCATATGCTTATTGACATAAATTCTACCATGGCATTTGGGGATATGTGCTGTGGCATATAGGTATATTTGTCCTGAATGTGAAAATTAAACTTAAGTCACATAAACATATTCCTAGTCACATAGGGCTAGGAAAGCATTGCATCTCACAAGAGCTAGACTGCATATGGAAGTAAAAAGAATGCAGCTGGTTTGGGATAATGCTCATTTCAGTAACATTTTTTTTCTGATTTAAACTGCAATGAAAATATATGTGAAGGAGAACAATTCCCTCTCATACTTGAAATATGTTTTCATTCTCACATGGTTATTTGTGATAGAGACAAAACAATTCTTTCTTTTAAAACCTAGTGAACCTAGCTTTTATTCTCTACAGTATAGGCTATACACATACACAGATAGTAGAAATTTAGGTTTATCCTAGGGCCTTTCACTGCCTTGAACGTCCATAACCAACTTCCTTTGCCCCGGTAGCTTCTCGGTCTCCTTTATCCCTACTCCTAGAGCAGCTAGCCTTCATCAGGAGCACAGTAGCTCATGAGAACAGCAAACACCAAAGGAGGAATAGGATCGTGCTGCATCCACAGAAGCAGTGAGTTATCTGAGGTTGCAGGTGGTTTATCAGACTTTACAGTTTGCAGCATCTACGTTCTTCTACAGCACCGTTCTCAGAAGGACCATTCTGATGAATAGTACTGAAAAATGTCAGTGCTGTAATTATGTATCTGTCCTCTGCAAGTATACAGAATTCCAGCGGGCTTTCTTACATAAAGAAACTACGATTTGAGGATAGCCCGTAGACAAGGGAGTGAGAAGAGATCAAATCAGGGAGTGACAAAAGATCAAATCGGGGAGTGGCTTTTAAGTACTGAATTTAAAACTATGTGCTTTAACCCTTTAACTTAAAGGTTCAGACTGAACACCTGTGCCTACATAAGGTTTTTGAACCTGCTAGCTTGGTGGAATATACTCTGTGCATTCTTAAAACTTGCCTCTGTTTGCAATTGAAGTAATTTGTTATATAATTTGCATGGCTTTACAATCAAACTTAAACTCTGCAAAGCAGAGTTCTTTGAAGTTTGAAACAGTAGATATTCTACCACACGTAGCAAAGCAACCCCGTATCTTCTCATTTCTTAGGACAAGTCTGGGCATGTATCAAGTGAATATATGCACTGGTTCCTTTTCATTGTTCTGTCCCTTACTCTTCTATATAATGAAATCTGCACAGAGGAATAATTCCCTCCTTTTCCATGATGAAAAATGGAGGGGGTTTTTTTAATAAGGAATACTCAAACATTCTCTTAAAAGTTATGGTGAGAAAGACCAGAACCATTTTAAGCTGGTAAGACTATGAAATGCCAGTTGATCAAGAGCTTCAAACAAGTTGATACCTTCTTTTCCTTTTCAATTTCTCTTTCCTTTTTTCCTTATGTTTAGGACTTCAAGTAAGGGCTTAAGGCTTTAATATATTTCAACTGAACCCAGTGTTTGAATGTTTGCCCTGAACTAAGATGATACGGCATGTGTCAGCACTCCCTGAAAAATGTTTTTGGTCAAATCTTTTTGGTGGACATATATGTGAATCTGGCCGTAACAACAAAAAGAGGAAGAGAGCAAGTTTCTCCCCACCCCATTGATCTTGTATTTATCTTGTATTAAACAGCCGTTTCTTTTATTTGGGGAAAG
>NW_010535364.1:52738-62592 GCF_000687285.1 Phaethon lepturus
CAGTGCTGCTGTGAGGGTGATAACAAGCAAAATCTAACATAGGTCAGAGGTAAGGAATTCCCCTGGATCATTTACATTCTGAAAAGAACCAAATCATTGCCAAGAGGTGTGCCTCTGTCCTTAATAACAAAGAGAAGATCCCCTATGGATTATTTCTGGTCAGCTGTCAGATGCCAAGCTTTTGATGTGGGAAACGGTATACGTCTCCACTGAAGTCTGACATCTATACCTGTGGGATCTAGTACACTGACCTTCTGAAAACATTCTGCAAATGTTGACATCCCATCCAAAAGTAGGTAGAAACCCTCGTCCCAGTTTTCTGGGGAAAAAATAATAATGAATGTGCAGTAACCTGAACTCCGCTTGTCTTAGGGAAGATCGGCTTTGCCGTTGTCAGCTTTAATATACTTCTGTCCAAATGACAGCTTATTTCCTCATAAGGCCCTTTGATCACCATTGCAAAACTTCATTCTGCTCAATAAAGGAGATCCAAACTGAAACCCCCAGTTAAAATTATCACAGTCGGGCACCAAAAGACCACTACTACAATAAAAACATTAAAATCTTTACGTTATTTGTGTATCTCAGTATCTAGAAAGGTTTGACCTTGCCACTTGCTGATAAAAGGGTCATTTTGATGTAACTAATGTAAGTGCAAAGCCTCTAGCAGAAGTCTGCGTTGAAGAAAATCTCAGGAATCGTAATGGGAAGAGTACATGAAAAAAGCCCTCTGTCTAAAGGTTGTTTTTGTCATGTATAAGGTGATGAATAAGGTCCTGCCTCTGCTGAAACTAAACTAGCACTGTCTTCACTGGAACCAAGATTTCATTTTATCGGTGGGGAAGCCTTACATGTGTTCTTAAAATAATGTATTCATAGCATTTTGACAATTCGTTTTCAATGGTAAAATCCTCCTCTGTATTGGAGTAGCAAAGATTAAAATAATGGGGCAGTTTGTAGGGTGGACTAAAGTATGAGAGTTTCAGTTTTCATTCCACAGTGTTAATTGGTTTAAAGCATCTTGGTGAGATGTCCAGTGCCTGGGCAAGACCGTGACATAAAAAATACATGACAAATAATATATAGGAAATGAAAATTCATTAGTGCTTTCAGTGGTGATCATAATTGACCAATATGTATTAATAAAAAATGAAAAATAATGTGGATGTTTCTGTTGATTTATTGATGGAAAAAAATAGGAAGATTATTTGTTTCAATAGAAATATTGAAAAGATAAGAGTTAACCCCAGATTAATCATTCACTTCTCTGAGTAATATTTAATGAATAGGGAAGACTGTTTGGATCAGGTTCAGAGGGAGCAAATTAGTCTAGCTTCATTAAACATATTACAACAGAGGTTTTGGCTTTCCAGCTTACACATCTGACTAGCATCTCCTGAGGGTGAGGTAGCACATTTCTTCTTTCAAATATTGCATATAGTGGGGGGAGTATTTGGATAAAACTAGAGCAACAGTTGACTGTGTTTGGAACTGAAAAATGTCCAGAGCATTTTCTCCTTTATTGAGAACTAATGTTTAAGCCACAATGCAGAAGAAAGATTCTGAAAGATAAATACATCCCTCAGAAACGTTGTACTACATGAGTAACAGAGACAACAGTTAGCAGGTGCCAAGTTGTTTCAGTAGAGCTAACAACATACATTGCTGGTTAAAGTAATCTGATAGCCATAGGAGAGAAGGAGACACAGTGTGTTCCACAAGTATATAAAGGAGTTCTTAGAAATGACAGCATGTATTTAAAATGAACAGTTAAATAAGGAAAGAAATGTATGCAGTGGCTGTTGCAGGATTTTGTGCTTTGTCTCTTTGCAAAAGCATTTTATTTAAAATACTGTATTTTACAAGAGCTCATCATTACAAGGGAGAAACAAAGGCAGGGCTTCAAGTGAAGGACCTAAAAAATGGTTTGATGCAATGTCCAAATTATTTATGCTTAGTTTTCCATCCTTCTGTACAAGCAAGCAGGTTAGATTGTATTTGATGTCTTTTTTGGTTGAGCTCTTGCAGTTGTACAATGGAGCTGATGTCTGTAAATGCTTCCTCTCCTGCTGCCACTATTTACTTTGGCTCATGCATATCCCTTACAGTTTAATTTCCTGAAAATAAAAGGAAAAAAAAATATAGGTTACATTAGCATGAAACCATTTTTTTTTGAGTGACTCCTTTATTTGTAATAGTGATAACAGTAATGTGTTCTGGTTAAAGATGACCAGTCTTTACAACTCTAATTTATTAGTGAAATGAACCATGGTTTTATTATTATTTTAAAATGTAGTCTTACTAAAGCTCAGATTAAGCAATCACTTTTTCAAAATCAAAAATGTGCATTAAAATGAGAAGTCCTGCATGTACCTACAGATAAATTCAGGAAGAAAAAAGGTAAGTGGAGATTTAAGGTGAAAAATTTAAACATGAAGTGTAAGCAGAAGTATCCAGCTGCACGGTGAAAGGACTTGAGCAGTGTCTCACTGAGGGCTCATTTTCTGCTATGTAATCCAGCTTTAGATAGAGAGATAAGATAGAAATATTTACTCTAAACTGATATCTTTGCATGTCTCCAGATAGGTAATTTTCCACAGTAGTATCAGGAGACATGATATAAAATAAGATGTTTCTGACTTAGAACTGAACTGTCTCCTGGTAATGCTACTAATGTAATTACTGGAATAAGATGGGGCCAAGCTGCCTTTAAAAACCACTTTAACAAATGTGAAAGCATGGTGGTGATATGGAGAAACGAGCCAGCTGTGTCCTAGCAGACTGAGGAGCAGGAGTGGTTTTCAGGTTTTGGCCCCCCTGCCATGCCAGCCACCCATTTTTATCATGCTCCATCATATGAGAGGACATGACTATAGTGCCTTATAGCCCCTTGCCTGAGGCTTAGTTAAGTCACAGTGTAAAGGATGTTTTTAACAAGATTTTGAAGCAAAGATTATGGTGTGTATGCACTTTGTAAAAACTACTGTGAAAATATATAGAGACTTTAATTTCACAACTTTTTAGAAGATTTAATTTCTTTAGCTCCTCCTGTCGCCGAAGTCTGGAGCAAATCGCCTGCTGCTTCCATGGTGTGGGAGCACAAATTGAAATGCACACAAATACCACTCTAGTCTCCACAGCCCCCTTACGTGTGCTTCTGTCGCTCCACTGATTGCATGCAAAAAGCGTTTGAAGGCGTTCCACGTATAGATTATATACTGCAGGCCATCATGTGTTGCCTCAGAAAGCTCAGCAGCAGATCTGTGCCATACAGCAGCGTGAAGAAGAAAGAGCCTGACATAAAAGTGAAAAAGCATGAAAGAAAGGAGAGCAGTAATGAGCTAAATATGTGTCTTAGCTTTGCTGTGGACATGCATTCATTTTCTCTTGGCTTCCCCTCCAGAATAACCCACCTGATGTCTAGTAACTGGCACACGGAATGGTTTACAGATGGATCAGCAGCAGTGGCTCTCGTAGCTGTATATGATTATCTGTCGCACAGATGTTTCAGCTTGCGTTTGCTTGCTAGCAGCCAGCCAAGCAGCCAGCCCGGCCTTTCTTCTCTTGCTTGAGGAGCGGCGAGGGCTCGCCCACAGACGTTTAACTAAGGGACAGAGAGGAGCGTGCCCAAGCTGCATACACGCCTTCAGTGCCGCCTTGGTCAGCATCATCCCCTGAGAAGCAACTGGAAAAGATGTATGGGTTTGATCTGAGAAATTTTCCAGATGCTGCTTAATAAAAGGAGACACTCTGGATTAGCTGCAGTCGTAAGGGTTCCCCAGCTTAGAGTATGCCACCTGCAGCATGCAGGATGCACATGTTGTGATTTGCCGGTTATTACAGTAATGAAAAAGGATTTTTTGTTTGTTTCTTTTTAGTAAGCCATGAAACTCCCACTGTGCCCCAAAAATGAAGGTTTGCTGTGACCGAAGCCTGTAGGCTTCCACTGCGGAATTTATTTCTCCACTGATGTGGGGCTTATGCATCAGCGCAACAACTGGAACCACACGAACAGATCTTTTGGCTCTTCTTGTTGACTGTGTGGGAGTTCCTGAATCCCGCTGTAGCTTCTTGGTCATAGTTTACATGACAACCCTGCCCTTCACTAGGGTGGCGTTTTCCTAGATGCACTAGCAAGCAGAATGAAACTAGGCCATCCATGGTTTGTGACAAAATAGCTATACTGAAGCCACCCAGTAACTCAGCATATAGCACTAGCTAAAACTCAGATCGAAAGAGTTGATAGTCGGGGGGCAGGGGCAGGTGGGAAGAGTATGTAAGTGTAATCGTAAAAGGTGGGTTTTTTCCCCTCTCAGTATATTTGACCTCGGTGATACAAATCAGTATTTGCTTGAAATTAAGTGGGCCAGTTGAATAAATGATAATTACTCACTTGACCCTGCAGATGCTTACTCACATGTCTGATTTGTGTCGTTTTCAACAAAGCAGGGATTTTTTTCAGTGTTGGCTTTTTGGATTACATTTGGACTATTTTGGCATCCATTTGCCGCATCTTAAATAGTAAAACATAAACGATACTTGATTGCAGTGCCCAAGCATCTGGCACCTCAGCAACGCTTTGCAATAGCAGTTAGTTAGTGGTGTAAAGCCAGAATTGTCTGGGTAGCTGTGTTATAGCATCACTGCCGAAACAGGGATACCCGTAACATGCGCAACAAAAGCTTTAGTCTTTCCAGTCGTGGACAGACGTGCTGGCAGTCCCTCTGTGCCACAGGAGAGGTGACTGACACCAGCTCCTTGTCACCGCTCCTTTGTCGACTTTTAGTGCCTTCATGCTTTAATTGATAGAGAAGCTTGTGTGAATATTCCCTGATTTGCTTGTAACAAAATATTAACCACATTACTAATTTTTCTTATATCTTCCAAAGATATTAAAGTCTTCCTTTATTATTTTGTGTTGTGGAAAATGAACTGTAATATAGTTAAATACATTTATGCTTTTATGTTTGAGGAGTATGAAGGGAGACTAATTTCTTCTGATTACCAGCTGTAACAGTGTGGCAAAGGTGTAATGTTTTCAGTATTCTGTCTTATTTTTAGTTTAGTATTACTGTATAGCACTCTCTGCGTACATGGTATTTTCTACTGCAGAATAACAAATGACTTTTTACTTAGGAACTTCGGTTCTTTTTTAATATTTTAGCAACATGGCTACCTGCGTGTGTTTGCTGCGGAAGCTTTGATTTTGTCGGTGCAAATCGACTACTTCTCGGTGTTTGGCATCGGTGAAAGGAGTCAACAGCTCTTCCCCTCCTTCTCTTCCCAGATGCTCTCTAAGTCCATTGAGCAGCTCAAGCAGCCTGGCGGTCACCTGGAGGAAGCTGAAGAAGAGCTTCACGGAGATCACCCGATGCAGGAAGAGCGAGCTCCCGCCAGCGGTGCCAGCGTTAGGGCTGAGAGCAGCAGTGCTGGTGCGGATGACAGAATAGGACAGCAGGTGGGGGCTGTGAAAGTCAAAGAGGAGCCGCCGGACAGTGACGAGGATGTTCAAACCCAGCAAATGGAATCTGGGGAGCAAGCTGCTTTTATGCAACAGGTAATAGGCAAAGATATAGCTCCAGGATTTGTAATTAAGGTTATTATCTGAACATCACCTGCATTTTCTAGCAATTGATAAGCAATTGTGTTTTGATTCACTGATCTAGCAAATCCTGATTTACTGTTCAAAGAATCTAACAAAGGCAGAAGTGTTGTATGCACACGTGAAAACATAGTGACGCTCATCCTTATGGCCACTAATTGAGAAAATACCTGTTGCAGTCAATTATTCTACATAAATCTTTGTGTAATAGCTGATAGACTTCGTATTAGCCCAGGATTACGTTACATCGCTTAGTTCTAGTGAAAGAGAACTCTTATCACCTAGCTTGTTGAGATCAGTAATTGCTGGAATTAGTTTCCAGACCTGATTGATGAAACGTTCATCTCTGATTTTGAATCCTCTGACTTTTGCTTTCAGCTGTCTGTATATACTGTATCATATGTAGTCTCGAACACTGTTAACGTTAGGGTATTTTTTCCCCAGTACACAGGTACTGACTGCTATATCAGCGGTCCCAGGCTGGTGTATAAAGTATAATTTCGAGAAGAGTACAAGGTGGATGTAAAAAGGCGAGGCACTGTTTAAAAATTGCATTGTTTTCTTTTTTGCACTGCTTAGTTAATTTTTCATTCTGTCTTATTTGATGATACTGTCTGCAGAGACATCCTTACATGAAGCAGATGCAAGTACTGGCGAGAAGCAAAATGCAGCATTAGGTTCCAGTCAGTTATTAGGATATTGCAGGAGAAGCACAGAACGGTTATCCCCTGATATCCAGTCACTTGTTTATTTTTTTTAACTAAAGACTAATCGTACAACATCACATAACCTTTACCGCTAGGTCTCACGGACAAATACGAAAGTAACGCCTGGGCATAAAACGCCGACTTGGCAAAAGGCAACGGCAGGTTGCGGGCGAGCGTTTCGCCGAAGCGGAGGAGCGCGGCGCGCGTGCACGGCCGGCGAGCCGGCCTCCCTTTCCCCTGCTGCGAGACCGGGCAGAGCAAGGCGGGGTGCGGGGGAAGGCCCCGTTTATTTAAGTCGATACTTCGTCAGGTCCCCGCTGTTCTCCTGGGGAAAAGTGATTTTGGGAGGGGGGACAGGAAATGCCTTATGGAAACAGGAAGCCCAAGTGATTCATGTGCTGAGGAATGCGGGGCAGGGGGGACGGGGCAGCGCTCCCTCTGTTTTTAAAGGCACTCTATGAATTGATTTATTGTCAAAGAAAATAACAAAGCGAGTAGGGAAATTGTTAAGGAAGCTTTCCAGTGAAACATTTCCTTCATATTCCCTTTTGATATGTTTACCTTGTTTTATAGGTTTACTTTTGTTAAGCTAGTTAAAGATTCATTGTATTAAGATCCCCTTTAATATGGATAATCCCAAACTGACCTGGAATCCTTGTCAGGTTTTTTTTTCTATTAAAAATATTTATATTTCTAAAGCTGAGGTATTTTAAGGTGCAGTATCCTGTTTCAAAAGAGATAGCTGTTTTGCCAAATGTAGACACTGTTCTAAAATATATTATTAGTATGTGTTGTTCACATTATGCTCTACTACTCTTAAGTCTCTTATAAAATGTTGCAACTTCTAAAGATACATTATCCTTTTTCCTAGAAGGTCTCCAAACAAATGACTGAGTAGTTGCTATAAACTGAAAAGCCTCCTGAAACATAAAGATCATCTTAGATAGGAAAGATTTATTAGTTGAGAAAATACAGGTAATTTTTCTGTGTGCTTCATATTTGAATAGAAATCTTTCTCCACTTGGGATGAAAAAATCACATTCAAAACGTGGAGCATATAAAAATAAAATTATATGTTTCTACCATTCTGTATAATTTTAATTTTCTTTGAAACCTAACTTCAGCCTCATCAAAAAGGGATAGTGCATCTTTTAAAATGCATTTTATTTGGGGAGAAACTTGCAACTGAGAAGACTTTTTGTACAATATCACTTCAAAGACATGTATTCACAAAGGACAAAAGATATTTTTATAATGTCATTCAAGTGAGAAACCCCAATACATTAGTGGACCTTAATTTCAGAATCTTTCAAATTTAGTTAAAATTGAAATAGAGAAACTACCTGGAACCAGTGAAAAGGAAAACTGGGTTTAAACAACCGCATTTCTAATCAATAATGGTCTCTTAACATTTTAAATCTACTGTATTTATTATAATTTACACCCTTAGAGGTGATCTCTTGTTTTGTGTTGTAAATATATTCTGTTTGTATGTTCCCTTTTTTTGCCTTCTGATATAAGTCTCTTCCTTTCTCAAATAATAAAGTTTTTTTTTAAAAGATCCCCTTTCAGATATCTGACTTTGTGTAAAGTTGATAACTTAGTTGTGCTTTTGCTTTGTATAACCAAATACGTTTGCAACACATTGTTGAAACTTGATTCAAGCTTTCAGGAGCAAGGATTTTATTACACAATTCTTACAATCATTACACAAAGTCTTTTTTTAGTCTCTTGTTTTATCCTACGTCAGCCATCATAAGTTTTAGTGAATGTGGAAATAGTGTTGATGCATGCTCATTTTCCCATCATGGCATCTGTCGTGAACGTGTGATCATATGTTGTACCGTATTGCAAAGGTAACGGCAAATCCCAGTTTCTTGGCTCCTAATTATCCAAAATTGAGATAATGAACTGAAATAATTCCCATGACATTTCTAAAATCTGCCTAGAACCCAAAAGGTGTTGATCTGAAATTCAGCATATACTGACCTCTTCAATACTCCTGAAGACCTTTGCGAAAGTAGAGTCTGTCTGTAAATATGTTGGGGAGGAAGGAATCCACAAACTTTGCAGACTTTAAAGCACCTCTGTGAGACAGCGAAGTCCTACTTTAGAGAAACACCTAAGCACTTCCATGAAGGTGTTAAAAGCTTTACTGCTTTGTGACACTTCCTGAACTTTCCTTGGGATCCACAGAGAGAAGGAGTTTGTACTGCAAACCTCTCTCTGTTGCTGAAGTACATTATTACTACCAGAAGAGTTGAGAGAATTGTTGCATTCTAGCTCTTCTAACTGTTCATTTAAATTGCAAAGGCTTTTAATAGCTTTGATTCTGGTATAATTTTAATTGAATTAAAATGCTTTCAACAACATAAATATGTAAGAATGAATATTTATGTAAATAAAATTCAATTATTTTCACTGATACAACAGCAAAGTAATGTTTCATCAATAACACACTCAAAAAATTACATAAAAAGTCAACGTTTAGGTTAGGAAAGCTTAAAACTAGCATCACATTATACTGCTTGCCCTGTTGTTTATTATGTATTTAGAATCTTGTGTCTGTAAGTAAATCATGCATTCAGCAGGGGTTTTATTGAGTTCCCTTTTGTTTAAATACTCATGTTGAAAATAGAAGAGCAGCCTTAAATGTTTTCAATTTACAACATTCCTGTTTTGGAGGCTACACCTAGATTTTTTTCTAAATTGTTCGTTTACCATGCATCAAAGCACCCAATATGAAGAAAATAATCATAATTTAATACAATTCACAAGGCTTATCTTTTTCCAGGAATGATGTGCTTTTTTTTTTTTTTTTTTTTTTTTGGAACACTAGATGCTTTTTCTGTCCTGTTGTCCAAAAAATAAAGCCAGTATAGCTGCCAATTTAGAAGTAATTACTACTAAATGAGGGAAAATGCTTCATAATATTAATATACTCAAGCCAGACACATTACTGGAATGTAGGTACTGTGACGTTAGCCTTTTTTTCATCTTCTGGCATTAACAAAATAGGATTAAAAACCAAATGCCTCAGCAAAGCAGGAGCACTCCAGACACTGCCATCACCACCCATCCTTTCTATTCAGCAATTCATTCATGCACTATCTTCATTCCACCTTCATTTCCATCAGGATCACTATGTTGATCCATGTTACTTAAGCCAACTATACCCTGTTTTTATCTTCACTGGCATTCTGAGGTAAAAATCTATAAACATTTGTCCTAAGCACCAATCTAAAAATGTTTACTTATTTCTCCCCCTTACGAACACTTCACAATTTGCAGCCAAAATTAGCTAAGCCGAGTTAATTTCCTTATTGTATTCTGTCCCACTAGCAGCGTGTCCTACTTAGCCGCTTAAGAGATGTTTGTTTGCTTTTCATTTATTTGTTTAGTTTCTGATTTCCTTATGCAGTTCCCATCATCTGGGTGGTAGCGGGCCTTCTGTATCTTGTTTCTCAGTGGAGGAATATAGCTTAGAACATCATATGCTGAACTCTTGTTCAGACAAACAGAAGAGGGTCCTGGATTAAATCAGC
>NW_010535364.1:62623-75457 GCF_000687285.1 Phaethon lepturus
AAATCATCTTCTCTGCGCTAGAGCAACAATCCCAGTGATTTTTGTGGAATTTTACCGCTCTACCTGATAGACACTGTATTTTGCATTGGGCAGGCTTTGTGTGCTTTGCATTTGTGGTTTTTTTCTTCTAATTCAGCCTAATTTGGAACTGGATTTAAAGGCAAAAAATACAGTTAGCTCAAACCGCACAGGCAGCGGAAAGGCCGGGTTCCTCGGCCGCGCTCATGCCCCCAGACGGGACTGGGAAAGGACATCCTTTAGGCGTGTCCTGGTTTCTGGTCCCCGTTTGCTGAGTTCGCCTCACACTCCTGCTTATCTTCGTCTGGCCCCATAACTGACCTAGCCCATACAGGACAACTTCCCCGGCTACCTGTGGGCGCGCACAGCTATCGGGGACCCCCCAGGGTTACGCCAGCAGCAGCTGGAAGTTCGAAGGGCACTACCCTCGTAGCTTGAAATCGTTCTTCACGGCTAACGTCTCATTCTCTGTAGTGACTTACATGGGCGCCTCGGTAACTGGAGTTATTTTGACAGACCAGATGATAGATACTTGTAAGCAATTCAGTGCTTTAATTAGTTGATTAAATGAGATGTTTTAAGTCTGGCTGTGGAGCCTTTGTGGCCTTTGTTTTACTTCACATTTCCATAGTTGCCTTGAAGTGACTGTATTGACTCTAACAGTACATAGCCCTGAAAGACAAGGGAGCTTGGTTGGAGGATATGCTGTTAAAGGTAATAAACCCTCTGAACGCTTGGTCCTTCCAAGGTGGTAGCACATTACCATACATGTGTCCTTGAGAAGCGCTGTGAGGGGCAGGAGAAATGGAAATGTAAGTTTTGAACAATGCCAGGCTCTCAGAGAAACCTTGCACCTCCTCTCCTCCCTCCCTCAAAATGATGTTGTAACTGCTGTCTTCTATATATACTAGCTCAATTTACCTTTTTTAGGCTACCTTAGTCATCTCCTTGAGCTCCTTAAGCCAGTAAGAGGGGCACTAACCTTGTTCTGCCCTTCCTCAAGGGAGCGCAGGGACCCCGTACAGCCCCTGCGTAACACAGGCTGGCACTATGATTTCTGGGATCAGCCTTGAGCCTTAGGCTGTCGGGGTGGAGGGCTGTGTAGTTGGATTTGTTTTGTCAAAAATTTTTCATTCATCTACAGGAGGGGAAGCCCCATCTGAATAGTTAGCCAGCTTTCTGTCATCTTTGCTCTTAAGGTCCTGTCCATTTGTATCAAGTTTTTAACTGTGGTCTTTAAATATGTAGTTTGTTATCAGATGCTACAGGAAGAAGAATTGGGGTTTTCTATGCCACTTCTATGTAAAAGTGCATAATAGTAGAATATTTACAAATAATTTTTTCTTTCCCAGTTGGATTTGAAAATGATCCATTTTTTCAGAAAGTATTAAATCCACTTTCTTAATATTTGCCAAGGAGATTTTTTTTTTTTTGGTCTCTCCTATTGTAAACTTTCAGTGACAGAAAACAACAAGACTTATTTTATCACAAAATTAAATTAAGAACTGAATTGTCTGACCAACCATATTGTATTACAAAATGGCAAAATTACTTCATTTCACTGATACCTGCACAGATTAATGTTGAGAGTGCTTTTCTTTTTTGATACAAATTTTTTTGTGCTTCTTTTCCTCCTTCAGATACTTACAATACTTCTGTTACTGCTCCCTCTTGTTAGTGAAAGCAGCATGTAAGGAGACCGCTGGGGCAAGACGAGGCAAAATTACTTAATCAGGGGTACCTAACTAGCATGAATCAAAAGTCTGTAAGTCCAGATCCCAGTAATTATCACTTCACATTTTGACAGTCAAACGATATTACTTTCATACCACTGGGCAATTTATCATTTCCTGTATCAGACAGCACGGGGTTTTATTATTATTGTCATTGAAGAGGATTATGTGTTCTTGGAAAGCTGCTTCTTTAAACGCTTCATATTTGGACGGATTCTGTTTTGACCTCTGAATGTCTGTCTCTCTGTCAGACACACGTACGCGCGCACACACAAGTTTTCATTTTCCTCCTTCCCTTAATATACGAGACTGAATAAATGCACAGCACGGTGTACTGCGGGCTAAATCTTCATAAAGCTCTGTTGTTTCATGTCCTGGAAGAGCAGCTCAGCCTGCATGCCTTTGAGACGTAGGTGCTCTAATGCAGAAAGCAGTGCATAGACTGTCTCCTCTCATGTTCTGGCCTGTGACCTTTGGATCCCCAGGAGCCCAAGGAGGTCTTTCTGTTCATACTGCCTGTATTTCCTCAACAAAGAGTCTTGTGAAAATTAAGCTATGAGATTGCAGCAACGCAGCGATGGCAAGGGCTTCAGGTTCTCTGTAGAGTAGCTAGTGAAGCATGGAGGATTCAGTCTCCAGCCCTTTCCTTAGTCTTCTCCTTTTGGTCCCATCAAGAAGGGCACCACGATAGTTTTTAGGTGGCAGTTTGCAGATTTTTAAAGCAGATCTCTATTATTGAACAGACATAGAAAGAGCACGAGGCAGAAACTGGGAGATGCTCTCCCGCTGCGTGCAGAGGGATAGCTACCAAGACCAGCTGCTTCTAAGGCTTGCTCTCCTAGGTCTTCCTCTACTGAAAATACAAGTTAAAGAGTTACTATACATCAGAGGGCATGGCTCTGTCACCCAGCTACCTGGCTGCACACAGGGACAGGTGATGATCAGGGTTCCCTCATTTCTCACCCATCTTGATCTATTTTGACACCTTGCCTTAGGGCATTAAAGGCCCCCAAGCCCAACAGCACACCCCTTGACATCTTCCTTTTTTTATAGAACTTTCTGATTCTCACCATTTACCTACATTTGTACATGTCTTTCGTCATAGTTTCCCATTAGTTTCTGCATAGATTTTCATTTTCTGAAGCTACTGACTTTTTAGAGGGAGCTTCAAAGCTTCTCTGTTAGTGTTTCTGACAGAAAAACAAAAATGCCAGCGCTGAATACAGATGCCATCACCACATGCTCAGCCCAGTGTCACCTCACTTGAATAGCTCTGGTTTGGCCATTGCTGCAGGTAATTAGGCCTTGCTAAGGGTGCTAAGACTTTCAGTTAAAATACGGGCAGCATTACCCTTTGAGCTATGTGAGCAACTTTTTTCATAAGACTCTCCATCCCTTCTTGGACAGGCTCTACAGACACAAACACAGGACCAGCAAGGAAAAAAGGACAGGAGCAAGATTTGTTCCTGCAGCAAGAGACTACGAATGAGCATGGGGGCTGTTACTCACCCGTGTTGAAGGATAATGCAGTAACCAAGCAGGCTGTGCATTTTCCCAAGTCCTCTCTAAGAATCTGAATTTCAGTTGACTGCTTTCAAGTTAGGTACTACTATATGCCAGTATTATAGTAGCTTGGACCCGCCTGTAAAAGAAGGAATCCTGTCTTTTACCTCTCTGGCCTTTTCCCTCCAGCTTTTAATGAAAGACTCAAAGCCCATTAACTCAGCTTCATTTTCAAGAGCTGCTTTCATGCAAGAATCTGTAATTTGGTAAGGGACAAGCTGGCCAGGGTGGGTTTTGCAGTTGGCACGCTGAAGCCCGTGCTTGCTCCCAGCTCCATCAGGATCCAGCTCTGTGAGTGATCCAGTAGCTGCACTCTTGAGCCTTGCCCTGTTTCATTGGCAAGCGGTCCCCATAGCCATTGACCACTGAGATGTTTTCAGGCTGTGAAATTGGGTGGGATAAAGCACATTCAGTCAGAGAAGAGGTTGTGGGTTCAGTCTGGTGGGATGCCATGCTCACAGGAGCACAGCGTTTGTGAAGCTGCTGTGGTAAAGGTGAGCCACAGGTGGTCACCACAGAGAGACAGTTTCATAACACAGTTTCCTTTGTAGATTTGGTTTTCACATCTTAGAGGCCATGACTAAGTGGATCATTTAAGCCTGAAAGGGTACTGTGAACTTAGCTGGTCAACGATAGAAAGAAGTCACTGTTCGGTTCTCTTTCTTACTGTCATGGCCACCTGCACACTTAGTGTCATTGCAAAACGCTGAATATTGACTTATAGACACGTAGTCCAAGTGGGTTAGGTACAGTAGAGAAGAAAAATTTTTGGAAGCTCTTCACATCTTCTTACCAGGATCAGCTCTACTGTGTCTACCTGCTGTTCTGCATAATTACTTAAGCTAGTAATTAAGGAAATCACAGGGCAAGACACTTAATGTTTGATGCATAGCAATTTATTATTCATGTAGTGCTGGTATTTCCTATTTTTTCTTTCTTCTGCTCTAATATGGATCCTAAGTACTGAAAAGACAAAAAAAAAAAAAAAAGACTTTTCATGTGAGGGGTTTAGAAATGGAGAAGTATTTTGCAAGTCAGAAAGGAGGGACACAATCCCACTGAAGTTGGTTGCCTTCAACCTGCAGAATCCTGTAAATGCAACTGCAACTTAGGTCAAGAAGGACCAATATATACACATTTTGCTCTTCTGTATTACAAAGTTCATCCATTGAACTAAGAGCTTGGGCCCAACAAAACAAGGAGATGTTGACCTTGACCCCTACCAAAAAAGAGACCCACCCCTCAGCTATTGCCTTCTCCACAGATGACTATTCCAGCGCTGTCGCATCAGCAATGAACAGCTACTCAGTCCCTGTGTTGCATAGTTTCTGAGAAGTGCTGTGCTGGAGGAGGTCCTCAGGGCTTATAGCAGGTCTTTGGAACAACGAATAGGAACCAAACAGGAAAAATAAAACTGGCCAAGTCCTTTGGTGTGAGTAGTTCACTAAGGGCATCACCAAGGGCAAAACTGAATTACTTTAACATTGGCAGAAGCCACTGGAATGAATTTCGCATGGTCTAAGTACACTACAGCATTATAGAAGAGCAAAGAAATGCTACCACGTTCTCTCTATAGGCTGAGTCTCCTCTGTGCCACTGAAGCAGCTGTGGTGGCTTACAGGGACAGAGGCTCCTCACAGCATAGAGCTTGTGTCCCTAAAATGAGTAATGCTGGAGAAGCACGAAAAAGTGAAAGGCAGAGCTGCTTTCCAAGAACATATTTTGCAAAATCTGAAGAAAATTACGCCCAAAGCTACCATAGTGTTTCTCCCCTTCAACAAATAACTCCTCACCAGAAGCTTCCCCAGCCCCCTCTCCCTCCCGTGGCCATCCTGCAGATGTTCCCTGATGTTCCAGCCCCTCTGCCAAGCTCTCCAGATTTGCTCCATTCCTGGCAATCAGAAGGCATAAGGGAAGGGCCACAAGCCTTCGTTACTGCTGCTTCACGCACACACTTGGCCACCTCATGGCCGGGTTGGCTCCTGGCAGGGAAGAGGCAGTGGCCAGGGGCCAAGGCCGGCCAGGGAGCAGGGGGAGCAGATGGAGAGGTGTGCTCCTCACGCCGGCACTGCCATGGGACGTAATGGGGAGGGGAGGCAGAGCAGCCATAAAAATTCTTACAGGGCACCTTGTAGTTAGGCTTGAGAGTCCTCCTCGGGTTGGAGAGCAGCTCTGTCCCCTCCTGAGGATGACAACATTACTTCAGCCAGAGGCTCCAGATTTCTGCCTGCCGCAAAGAACTTTCTCTGTTGTCCTTGTTCTCAGGAGACAAGATGGTAATGAGGGATTAACTGCTTTGCCTTTTAACTGATTGTTTTAACCCATTTTATAGAAAGTTCAGGATAAACAATGTAAGTTGAAATGTGCTGATTCTTTCAGGGGATAGAAGAGTTCAGACAGTTAAAGAAATGTTGTTAAAAAAAAAAAAAAGAGCTGCTCTGCCAGCTAGTACCAACATGAGTCATTGGTTTTCACTTTCCTGTCATTGTTGTTGTCTTTAATTATTTTAGATTCACTTCTAAACACAAATTTTCCTGATCAAATAATGGAGATTAGTTAGTAAAGAAAGCATTCAAAGGAGCAGAAGAAAAAAGTCCCAATTCCTAATTCTCCATGCTGACTACATCTTGAATCGCACTTCAATAGCTTCAGAAATACCTTAACTGCTAAAGATTGAGCCGAGAGTATCAGTGTTCTATCATCTTCGTTACACTACTTTTTAAAGATAAACTGACATTTATTTTTCCAGCTGGAAACTTGTACTTTGCTTTCATTGAATTGAATCAATTATTAAACTTAATACCATAGTTCAGTGCTGGACCTGAAATCAGAAGTACTGAAGTTTCTGTGTTTCTTATCTGAGCATTCTGAGTCAAGAAGATAGATAAAGTGAAGGTGGAATATCTAACATACTTATGAAATTATACAGTATATGTTTCACCAGAAAGTGGTGAGATACGTTTTTAATTTACTTTCATGGACAGGTTTTCATGTGCCGAGACGGTTTTCCCCAAATTCTTAATTCTTTTCACGTTAAGAGCATTTTGCAGTCCTCAGAATTTATCATTTATAGGAAATGTTCCTGTATGTCATCTCCTAAAAATCTCAAGGACTGGCCATTTAAATCAGTGACTCACTGATTAATAGCTCCTTCCAAACTGATTTGCAGCCTTTTTCCTATTGTGCAAAACCATAACAAAACAGAAATACCGGTGATTTAATTTGGCATCATCGACCACTGAAAGATGAGTCGGCAATAGATTAGCAAGTGTTCTGGTTGATCTTAATAGTGTAGTGACAAGTAAATTCAAGGATGATAGATGATCCCACTGACCAGCAATTCTGCTGACTGTATTATGGCGTAGATAAACATGCTCTTTTCTAACAACTGGCCATGAAAACAGAGAAACTTGAGTTAATATTGCTGTGGAAAACAGAACTGGAAAAAAAAATCCTTTTTAATACGTTTGGAAGGCCCAACTGTTACAAAAGACTGGCAGAAAGATGTTAGCATCTCAGTTTGTAGGATACCCAAGATGTTTCTCTTAACTTCACTGGGAGGGTTTTATTTTTTTCCTCTGAATCGGAGCATCAGCGCTAGCCTCCAGTGTAAACCCCGTAATGCTTCCTGAATGTTCACATACTCAAAGGCATTTTGAGCTGCACCTTTGATAATAAATAAATAAGGAGTGAACTTGTTTGGCATTTCAGGCCAATGACCAAAGCCAGGGAGCCTGGTGAGTACGCTACTATATTTCCTTTAACTTTATTTTTGTGGGCATCATGTATTTTTAAAACGATTATACATTTCCCTGAACCAACGTAATATAAAAGATTTACTGTTACAGTTTGTGTGTGGCCAGGCAATGGCATATGGAAAACATGTTTCCTGCTATTTAATTTAATTACTCTAATCACGTGCCAGCCCCAGGCATGTCATTCTGGACCTCTGAGGCTCTTTGTCTGTCAAAGAGATGGACAATATCTTGGCTTTGTTTAGTTGCTCTGCAGGCTGCAGATAAAACCACTGAAATACTGACTGTTTGTTTAACCAAAACTTTGCATTTTAACCATTTGGCTTTGATTTTTTGTTTTACAAGAAAAGATGACATTTTGGCCTTGGTGAGCTGAAAAGGAAATATTAGGGATATGAAGAAGAACTGTCACTTTCGGGGCTTAATAGAGGAAAAAGAATACTCTAGCCTTCTGGTCAGAAATCAGCTTTGTTAGCAGAAACTTAAGACTTGCATCACTGTTATTTTAGAGTTGCCTGTTAGCAAGGGCAGCTGGAAAAGTCCTGTTTAGAAAGGAGCAGTTGTAATACGGTTAGCCCTTCTTTCAGCAGTTTCAGTGGATTTTTGTTTCTTTCATTTTAATAGATGAAACTAATGCGTGAAAGGATTTAAGATTCCATAGCAAATAATTATACCAATAATGTTGCATACAGGTATAAATTAGCTTTAACATTTTACAGTTATTCTTATATAAGAAATATCTGTAGGTGACATCTTTGAGTCTGTTGACAGAAATTTAAGAGCAGATACACAGATTACAGTACTCTTTTCATATTATAAACCCCAAATCTACAGAGAAATTAATCACACACTTAGCTTTAAGTATGTGCTTAACACCACCACTTCCTTCATTTGTAAGCAAGTGCTCAAGTCCATGTTTTCCTGCATCCAGAAGTGATTTAAAGAGTGCTTTAGACTGTATGAGGGTATCATTTCTAACCACTATGTTGTCAGAAGAGGAAAGAATAAGAACCAGTTTTAGTCAAATTAGGTCCATCTTATACAGAATTACTGCCCGTAGAAAGACTTGTCTCTTCTTACATTTTTGGAAAACGAATGAACTTCGGTTACTGTAAGTTTTAACAGTAAATTAATCTGCCTTTTTATATGGGAGTGTGCCAGCATCCTGCCACAGCAGTTTTCAAACTAGGTTGTAGAGAAGAGGGTGGGCAGAAGGTCTATGAATATGCTCTCAAGAAGTTTGCATCATCAGAAGTAAACGTTGCATAGGATGGGATCCAAAAAAATAAGGAAGTGTCCATCTGAGCAGAGTTTACATATTTCTGATATTACAGTGTACGGTTCTCCAACAGGCTTTGCTTTCCCCCCCGTTTTCTAGCCGAATCAATGAGATACAGTAAATAAAAATTATTGCTTCTAAGTTGGACAGTACAGCAACACAAGAATTAAAGATTTTGTTACTATATACTGAATTGCAGCTCCTGTCTCATCTAGCTTTGAGCTAACCACTAGATGACACTACTTCCCACTGACTTAACAGGTGTGAGCATATGATCCCATCTCCCCATATACCAGTTCATATATTTACACGCTTCTTGACCAAAGAACTAGAAGAACGTGATGCAGGAATAGCCTTCACCACTATACATTTTGATGAATTTTGTTTATATACACACAGGTATTTAGGCGTGTGCATGAAGGTGTACAAAAGCATTCTGAGCAATGCACGAGTGTCTTTGTATGGCTTACGGAAAACACGTATTATAACTCACTACGCGAGTCTTTAGGGTGTTGTAACTTAGCAAGTGTCGATGACAGCTCTACTTAAAATAACCCAGAGGAACTCCAAGAAAACTTAATAGGCTGGAGCTTGTGGAGAACATTCCCCTCGTCCCCTACCTTCCCCACCCCTTGCCAAAAGAAAGGAATACTGTATTGGCTTCCGTAGTGTGATTCTGGTATAGGGAAAAATACCGCACTGAGGAGTCGGGCAAGAGCAGGCTGCACTATTCAAGTCCAAAAATGACAAACTGTGAGGGGAAGGAGAACGACACAGAAGAGCTGTCATGCATATCCATAAGGCGGGTGCTGCTGCTGCTGCTGCGGTTTTTAAATTAGGAAGAATCAACTTTCCAGAAGGATGTGTGGAAAGAATCCCACCTTTCTAAAAGCCTGATTTTCAGAAATCCAGAAGCTCCAGATTACTTGAAAAACAGCTCCTCCAAGTTACATTTATGCTACTAAATTGCATACACAAGGGCATGAGGATGTGGAAGTGGAATAATACCATCTTCAGATATACTTTTATTTTTGCCTATGTCAACAAGCATCTTGCTTTGTTAAGATTCGTCTCAATGATTTATAACACATTAGCTCTATATGTGCTACAACTGTAATACATACATTGTGTGATACACTTCATTTAAAGAGCATTTTAAATGGCCATACTAAAACACGTCTTTAAAATCTGCCTGTCACCAGTGTGACAACTGTGTGTACTACCCATAGTCAAAGCAAAAGTAAGAGTTACTTTTGGGTTTAGTAACCTAAATTTGAAATATTAAAAATCTTCGTCACTTTGCACCTATTTTAATCCTGATCCCCCATGACTGTGGCAATATGGGTTGGGTATGTCCTTATCCTCATTAGCCAAGTACTTCCATACTCCTGCTGGAGGGAACCTGCAGGCAGGGAGGGTGAGCCTCCTTGCCCTGAAAGGATGCTCTGCTCTCTTTACATTTCACATTCTATCGCAAGCCATTATTTTAGCATTATTTCTTCTGTTTTAATATGAAGAGCTGCTACTAAAGTGTAGTAAAGTCATGTAATATGAAGTCCATATAGTGTCTACATAGCACTAGGTTAGCAAGCAAGGTATTTCTGCTAATAAGCTATTTTGGTTATGTCAAGTTTGACATAAGAGATACCAGCTCAACTGCTGATTTGTAGGACTTCAAGAAATTACATTGCCTTCGTAGTGTCAGTTTTGCTTCATCTATGCAATAGTTCAGTTAATGTAATGTTTCCTGTAGTTCTGTTGAATGTTTGGGGATTGTATTTGCAAATAAAACCTATCCCATCCACAACTAAATTCTTCCAGCTTACAACAGTGTAAGTCCTTGACTAGATCCATGTAAGAACCGAGGTTTTCTCAGCAGCTTAAAAGGTGCCCGGGTCCCCAGGAACAACAGTGGCTGGAATCAAGACTACCTAAATTGCAACCATAAGCAATGTAATCAAAATGAAAGCTATAGTTTTATCCTGTGCATGTGTTATTTATAGTTTCATTTGTTGGCGATTATGGATCTGAGGAGAAAATACATCTAATTTTACACATAAATAAGTAAAAGGCTGAGAAATAACATGTTAGCCAGAACTTCTGCTTGTTTATTAAAATGCTGTCTTGTATTTAATCTGAACAAGTGTAATTACATTTTCAGACTTTGATTTCCTCTGCAAAGCTTGTGCTCATATTTCATTTAGACATGACATGTATGCAAATTGCCTCTTTTTCACTGATTTCCTACAGTTCTTAAATTTGTTGGTGAACATGCTTGAGCATCCCTCCAAAGACTCCCTAGGGAGGGAAAAAGCTTTCCACTCTATTTGTGGCTAAGCGTAAGCTCCAGGAAGGTTAGCTAGAGTACACAAAAGCAGGCAAGACAAGAAAACAGCTTATCTTCAGACCTGAATCTGGGACTTGCCGCAGTAGAAATACCCTACCAGCGAAGGGACAAGTTCCCTGCTCAGTCTGACCATGAAAGCACACAGTGTAAGCTTTTGCATTGGTTTTGAAGGGCGAGAGATAAGAAAGAAGTTTTAAGTCACTTTTGTCTTCTCCTTCCGACAAAAGGACTTTAATCTAAGTTGTAGCGACCCAAGAAATGCAGTCCTGCCGGGCTAGCTCCTTCCCTTTCTCAGGGCTCGGAGCCTTATGAGGAAAGCAGCCTGGTCATACTTGCTGCGCTTGTGGAAAAGAAATTATGGCTTAATGACGTTTCACTCTTGCCCTGTAGCAAAGGGCTTCTTGTTAGCTGGATCTGACATGGCAGCAGGAAAAAAAATATATCTTTCCCCAAGTAACTTGAAAGGCAGCAAAACTACCTCGAAGTACAAAGTGTGCAAGTAATCAAATGGATGCCAACCAAATTCAGAAAGCAGAGGGTAACCTGTGCAGCTTTGCAGAGCCCTGGACATGAAGTATTTATAAGCAAATACTTCAAAGTCCTCCCTCCTCCCTCACTCCCGTGTATTACTGAGGCAGTAGGAGCAAGCATTTCGGAGCAGTGCAAACGGTGACGGAGGTAACAAACAGCCAAACACAGCCTTCGGTGTGAAGCTGCCTTCACGTCTGCCGGGGGCACACGTCTGCCTTTTGACAACTGCTGCGGAAGCTCTGTCCGTATAATCCAAAGTCACGGCATTCGGATTATCATTTTAACTGCCTTGCTGAAACTTTTGCTTCTGTACTAAAGCGGGATTTGGATTAGAATAATCTACCATGTTACAGACTGTATCAAACTCTCAATTCTGACGCATAGTATGGAGCAATGCAGCTCAAAGCATGTTTTAAATTGAGCATATACCAGTGGAGTAGAAAAAAGTTTTATTTTCGATAAAGAGAAAAAGAAAGTACCCTTCCATGCATAGCTCCTCAGGCAGTTTATAGTGAGGAGTTGTTAGGAGGAGTTATTACTTCCCCACACCTTCAATAGCATCAAGAATTCCTTTTAAGCTAATCTGAAGACAAAACCATTCAGAGTTAAGTAAAGTCCTATGACAATTCAGTGAGATTTTGATCTCAATAGATACGAATTTGGTCTGGCATTTTCAAATCTACCTTTTACCTAAAACAGCAATGGTGAGGTTCTTCCTTATGTAGAATCATGTTTCCTGCAATGGTAAGATGTTTCTTAGCTCAGAAGGAATGCCAGAGACCACACAGGGGGAAAAAAACCTCACAAACACACACACCAAAAAAAACCCCAAACCAACACCAACAAACAAACAAAACTTTAAAAAGACAAGAGACAGAAAAAAACAGGAAAAAAAAGCATCACTAGATACAAAAAAAGAACAGGTTTCAAGCTTGCTCGAGGGAAGCTCTTGCATTTTGAAAAAGAAAAGATGGAGCTATATGAAACTATCTTTGTGAAATGTGTTACACCTACAGCACAAGCCCTTTCTAGCAGTTGATCATTTTACTAAAATCATTGTAATAGCTAGTTTTACGTGCTCGAGGTAGTCAGTAGTGTCCAAGGCAAAAGATTTATAGTTTGCTCCGGGTATAACGGTATGAGAGGAGCTGGCTGCCAGAAGGGACTGTGATTTGAAGAGGGCGCCTTTGGTTTGGTAGGTTGGGTGTTTGTTCTGTGGCTGGAGTTCGCTAGAAGAAGTTGTTTGATGCACCGGCCAACGATAACTATCTTGGGAGAGGAAGAAACCCAAATCCTCCCAAGTTTCAAGGAGAGAGCAGAATGAAATACTTGGGTATGTGGAAAAAAAAAAAAGACAACAAACTCCATGGCAACATGAAGTAGATCAATTCATGGGGCACTTTGCGGTTTATCACTTAGAAAAAAAAGATTTATTGACCCCCCAAATCATGCTAATTTTTAGTTTCCTAAAGTTGGACCTCTTTTGAAGACTAAGCTGCTTGAGAAGAGGAGACAGTAGTTTTGGAATGGAGCCCTCAGCCTTAGAAATAACACTGCTGGTTTGGCTCTGCTTCCAATATTGTTGCCTGGTTTTAAAGCTTTTCAGCA
>NW_010535364.1:75488-96579 GCF_000687285.1 Phaethon lepturus
TCACTCCAGCCTGGTGACCAGTGTGAATCACTGTGGAGTAGATTAACACAGTGTTTTCCCAAGTGTTTAATCTCGTTTTAGGATCAGAATACAAACAGCAGCAAAGCATCCTTAAAGATCCAAGGAGTCCTAGGAGCAAGCCTGCAATCCAGCCCCTCGCATTACCTTGGGCTCCACGGCACCGCTCGGGGTACCCAGAGTTCTTCGAAAGTTCTGACATTTCTGCTCGGACCTAAAGCTTTATCTTTGCACGCTGAGTGCAGCTCTTGGCTTGCCTGTGAGACAGGTATTATATGTATAACACCTTATCCTCTAAATCCCGCCTGCTGAGTGGATTCTTCCTTTCATGCTCACTTTTTTTTGCTAGAGGGAGAGTTTCTGGAGGAGCTGTGTCCGTAATTCCTTCTCTTTTGCTTGGTGTTTTTTCTGCTATTTTAACACTCCTGAAATCAGGGAAGAGCTTTGCACTTTTGAAGCAGCTTCAGTCCTTCCAAGAGGCAATGGCTGAGGGACACTGATAGGAAGTTTGCTGAACTGTTTGCATACCTCTACAAGGAGGCTGGGCTACTCAAATGCAGATTAAGGTCTTTTCAAGTGGTTAACCAGCAAATTCCTTTATTGTTGCTGGATTTGGCATTCTGATATCAAGAGATCGATTAATATAATTAAAAAAAAAAAGTCCGTGGTCCATGTATGAGGATTAGGAGATCTAAAAGGAACCAGGAAATGTAGCAATAAGGAATTCTGAGTCACTGATGCCAAAGGGAATCTGCGCACAAGGGGCAACGGTAAAAGATCTGGCAGGGAACAATAAAACATACGCAGAAGCGGAGAAGGACAAGTTAGGCATTAGGCATGCTTCAACCCAGTTCAGGTCACCGACCATCACAGCGTATAGGAACTTCTGTGAAGTCATTTTAAGTAAAACCGCTAAAGTGCGTAGGCACCAGTAAGATGCCTGCTTGCCTGTAAGTATGTGGGTGACTTCCTCAAAGGTCCGTGCAAGTAATGCAAGTGTGTTCCCTGCTATCTAATGAAAACATTTTTGTATTTATTTATATATGCAAAACCAACAACAATAAAAAAAGCAATCATATGTTAGAGGAGCCTATATAACTAATGGTGGAGACAGCAGACCCATAGACAGCCCCCTGAGGAGGTAGGAGATGTGTCACAATCTCAAAGCCACTTTATAGACTCTGAGGATTATTATATACTTCTCTGTGTATTAAAGGATGGTAGGTTTGTTTAAACAAAAAGCAACAACACTAAAATTTGCATGTAAAAAATCCTAGCTTTCTGTAATAAAAGGCTGAGGTGAGGGTTCCTTAAAAACTTATCATACAAAAAATTACCAACAATATTTTTAATATATTATAACTTAAAATAAGCACACATTTTTGCATGTCACTCCACTGCCTTTTCTTGTGTTATGGTTAGGTCAGAACTAAAAAAAAAAAAAAAAAAAAATACAGGCACTGTAGTAAGTACCGTAATATAAAATTATATGTTGATTTTTCCATGGGCTATTAATATCTTGTTACTGTGAGACTGTACTGGTTGGTGGTTTCTGGCTTAGTGGTGTTTGGCTTGTAGGTAAAGGAAAAAAGAAAAAAAAGTAGAACAAGACCACCTCTGACATGAATACTGACCTCCAACTGCTATTTTATGTAACTTATTTTTGGTTATTTCCACATTTTTACCTTTAATAGAAATTAAACAGCATTATATCTTCTTAGCCTGTGTACATTTTTGTGCATGCTCAAAAAATATCTGCGGAAATACTTTTATCTTGCTTACAAGTTTCACTAGTATCAAGATCAAGAATCTCTTAACTTCTGGATCCTGGGTGGAATTCCAAGGGACATTCCAGTGGGTAATAGAGTAGAAGATGTGAAATTGCCAGGAAGGGGGAGAGAAGAATTTTTCTCTCGCAGTCACAGGAGAGGGTGGGAAAAGCAGCGTAAGAGTGGTGCCTAACGCGTTCTCCTAGGGCAATGCTTTTTAGAAACTCCTAAACACACCGAGTGATAATCCAACCTGTTTTCCTTCTCCCTCTCTTTCAAAAATAATTGTATTCCTAAATATCTAGCAAAAAAAAAAATGTTGAAGAAGTTCCATTTTTATCTCTAAGACAAACTCGAATTTCCCTTTGCTTGTGAAATGACTCAGAATCAGGAGGCTGAAAATGGTACCACGTAGCTTGTAAAGGTTAGTGGTATTTAGTTTTTGATAGAAAAGCCTTGGGGAGGGACCGGGTTTGTAGGGGGTTGCTAATGGAATACAGAACCTTTCGCCTTTGGGTCACTGGATCAAATCTGTCTCTTGTGGATAGAGACCAACGTTTGCTACAATTTAAGTTTTCAGTGCCCCATATAAATTAAATACGTAGAAATTGGAGATGGAAAAGACCTGTTACAGCTTGCAGCCTATCCCTCCCCGAACAGCACGCTTCTCTCTCGCCTATTTCCCGATTACAGATTTTCCAGTCCCTAGCAGGTCCCGTCCACCCCGCAGAGCAAAGCAGCTGGTATTAATTGATATCCGAGTTTAACGGGGTCCTCGTGAACTCCCCGCGCTGGCAGCGGAGCTGGGGGAGGGATTCGGCAGACACCTCGCTGCTGCCCGGCTCCGCGGGGGGCACGGGGCGGGGAGCGGGCCAGGGAACCCCCCCGCTGCCTGGGGTGGGGGAGCAAGCAGAAGTCCCAGCTCCTTCCCACCCTGTGCAAAATACCTTGTAATACGGGGGGATTACCGAATCTCATTTTCAGTGCCTCACTTATCCCCCTTTAAAGTCCTACCAATGTCCCTTCCATAACCAAACAGCTGCAGGTCATAGTTCTGAATTGTAGGTCTGATGGATTAGTTCGGGTAGCTAAAGGGAAGGCCAGATATTAGTTCAGACATTGATATGGACTAAAATTTTCCCAAAGTTTGGAAGAGATTTGGAAGCTTGCTTGGGGCTTCTTTTTGATTTAAATGAAAAGGTTTGAACCTTTTTATCTTTTACAACTTCCATTTGCAAGTAATCAGCCATGTTGCAGAACGCCCATTATTAAGTGGTAGGAACTGCGTACTGACAATATTAAAGTTAGTCTTGTCAGGTATTTATCGATTACTACTGGCTACAGCGCTATAGGTACACACGGGCTTTGTAGGCTTAAAAACAAACAAACAAACCAAACTAAAAAAACACACCACCAAAACCCAAACCAGTAACAGTTGGCCCATTTCAAAGTAATATAAACATGCCATAATTAAACCAGTTCTCATCTCTAGAAAGGAGTCCAAGTGGGGTATTTTAACTTACCCACCTTGGAGTGCATCAAGGTACAACACTGAGACAGTGTAGACTATAAGTGGGATTTCCTCGGCACTTCTAATTTCGGCCATATGTTCCTGTCCCGCAGACTTTATAACGCAATGCTTCCTGCTAAAAACGCTAGAGATACAAATGCAGCCTTCAAATGAGCAGAGTGTTTTTAGAAAGAGAACTGAACTTTGTTGCTGTTGCCCCCTCAGCGCACCAAACCCCGAAACGCCCGCGAGGGTGGTGTGTCGGAGCTGCCCCACGCGTCCCGACTCCCGGCTGGCAGGTGCTGCTGTAGGAGCAGAGCTCGCTGCCGCGCGGCCACGGCCCAGGACTCTCACGTACCCCGTAAAATTCAAGCCTCTCCATTCACAGAGCGGAGAACGACTGCTGCGTTACTGGAGTTAACCTGATATTCACAGTGCCAAAGTTTCAGCAGTTGAAAAATTCAAGCGATCATAAGGGAAGATCCTTTGGGCTTCAGAAATATTACAATCAGGTGGTTTAAAAAGGGAGCAAAGAATTTAAAACAAAAGAACACCAAACAGGAGCACAAGTAGTACAAAAAAATTGCAGTGAATCTGCAAAGGGGACACTCCGCACTTTTTTTCCAAGGTAAAAAAAAAAAACACAATCCTGTGTTGTGAAATGTCTTTTTAAACACAGATTTAGAGAATGAAATTGAGGCTTATAAACTAGTAGCCAACAAAAGCAAGAAAGGCTGGAATGTTGGTAACCAATTGCAAGCACAGGATCCAAGCAAAACATCTTGAATTGCTAGTACTGTAATAAATTACAGTTTTCACTTTTGTATTCTGCAAGTGAAAACAGCACTAAGTCAAGCTTGAGAGAAGGAGAGTAAAGGATGACCTTTTTAATTGACCCGCACCCATTACAAGTAGAGGAACTGCAATACAGAGCAGTGAAAAACGAAAAAACAACACCCATCTGCGTGAAGGGACGGATCCTGCTCCCATAAAATGGGGTTCCTGTGTTGCTGAAGAGTTAATTGTCAGGTAGCAATAGATGAAAGCCAAACCAGGCTCTGGGATGGTCTGCTGTGGTGGCTGTTATCTCATTTTTTTCCATGGATTAATTTTCCCCTCTTTAACTTTAATTAGATAAGAGTCTAGGGGCGGGAGGTGGCCCTGGAGTGCTCAAAGGGCAAGAAGTGGTCAAGAGCTGGTTTCTCTCAAGCTTTGATTAGCCTATTTGATAAGTGATACTAAGCACCCCAATTGGTTAATGAATGAGGGGTTCCCATGAGGTAAGTGGCTGGGAAATTTAGCCTCCCCCACAAGGACAGGGAATATGTAAACTTCTGTCCTTCAGTTAGGTGTCTACTGTGGTTAGGAGTAAGGGTGATTTATATCCTATCTGGGTCCTGGAGTGTATCTACATTGATTGACTCCCTTGATCTTGACATCAGTCACTTGGGCTTTCAGAGAAAGGGGGAACGTAGGAGATAATGAAAGCTACATTAAAGAAGACCTTAACATTTATGTAAACGTTATTCTGTCTTCAAAGGCAGAACTATCTTTCAACAAAAGAGGAGATTTATTTCCTACTTGAAAATATTGAGAAGAAAAAGTCACAATGTATTTAATATCAAGCCTCTAGCTTTGGTGTCGATCTCCGCCTTTGGGTTTTGTCTCTTACTTCTTGACTAATTTGCATCATAGTTAAAACTTCTACTGCATACTGCTTGCAAAAATAGTGACGCAGACACACTAATGTCTTGTGCAAAGAGACATCGTCCTCTCCGCGTGGGAAGAAGAGGGAAGAGAGAGAGAGAAAGACAGAACGAAGAGCTTGGAGAGTAGAAGCAGAAGTGTAGAGAAGACATTTGGAAAGGTCATACATTACTGTCTATTAAACGTGGGGTTTTATACATGTAAATCCATGGCAGTAGAAACCAGAACACTTAAATAAAATTAAAATGCACCTCTCAAATGCTCCTGTAGTGAATATCACCTCCAGAATAAGATTTCCCCGGCTGGCTGCCAGGCTCTCCTTGGCCCGGAGAACAGGGGCAGATTTGGGGCACGCTGGGGCTGGGAGGGAGCCTGGCGGGAGCCGGCAGCATCCTCGCTCTGCTCAGCGGGTGACCCACCAGGCCAGCTGCAGCACGAACATCAATTAAAGGAGCGTTTTCAACAACGCTGAGCAGAAATGTAATTTGTACAACTGAGAAGCAGGGCCACATTATCACCGGTGGAAGGCACAGGCTTTCCCAGCTGAACATCTCTAATTCTGCTGCAGAATGCCTTCCCTCAAAGAGACATTTACATTTGGGAGCTTTTGCTGAACTTATGAGGAGATCAGTTTGACACAGACAAGAGATTTTTTTTCTTCGCACCGTGAGTAATGAACTTCTGGAATTTGTTGCTCTGAGAGATTGTAGAACCGGCAGTTCAAAACAGGATTAGACAAATGCATGGACAGCAGGCTCATAAGGTACTAAAGGAAAGAGGCAGGGAGGTACCTCTAACATCTATAATGCAAAAATTCTGGATGCTGGGAGAGTACAAGCAGAATGAATTGCAGAGAGTAGCCATGCTTACGTGCTGTCAGTAAATAGCATCTCCGATTGCCACAGTATGGGACAGTACTGGGCACGATGGACTGGTCTGATGCAGTAAGGCATTTCTTATGTTCTTATCTTCTTAAGTCTGATTTGGCTCTATCTAGTCCTTCAGTCATAGCCAATCTTAGATTCTTCTGTTAAATTTATATATTTTTTCTGTCTAGCTTCAGTGTAAAGCACATTTCTTTTTTTTTTCTTAAGTGACAATTATGCTCCTCAAGACACATAGTCAACAAAACAAGCCTTTTTTCTTCTTAGCCATGTCTCCCCAAAAGCTTCAATTCTGTCTTCACAACGTGTAAAATGCAGTAGTTACATTCCTGAGTAAAAAACTGTTAAAGACAGCCTAAAAATGCAATGAAGTGGTAACTTACCAATTACAAGGTAGAGAATTTATAGTCCAGATTAAATACATCAAGAATTAGGACAGGTGAGTAAGGCTGAATAATTAAGGCCAAAAAAAAAAAAAAGAAAATTTGTGGGAAGTCTTTGTATTAACTAATATGTTTTTAGGCAGAGGACATGCAAATAAAGTCTTAGTTGGTAAGTCCTATATGGCATGTTTGGCAACTAGCAGACATAACATTTGCACTTCTAAATGGAATACGATCCTCTGTCTGGGAGATCTGGTCATTAATATGTAACCTGCAGAGCTGGGATATTCCTGTGGTAACGAATAATTCCTTTGCAGTGAAAATGTTAGCACAAAAAATACGTGGCAAAGAGAGAAGGGAGAGGAAATTTTCTTCCTCTGTCTCATGCTGAAGATCTTTCCTAGTCGGAACATAGAAATGTGGAATTTCACAATTTGAGAGAAAAAACTTTATTTTATCAGCAGTATGAGGGCACTGAACTGTAACTATGCTCATCAAGAGAAGCACCAATGGTCTTCAGAGTCTTATATCCCTTGTCTTCTATTGAGACAAAAGGAAATGGAAGGGCTGGCATCTTCCCTACATCCAAAATGAAGTGACATTAATAGACCTGGTCAGAAGAAGGAAGCAGGAAGTATAAACTGTTTTTTTGGACAGTATCTCTGGACAGATAACATCTACAGAGTGGTATCTGTAAGGTTATGCTAGTTCCGCTATGTTCCTTGATCCTTTTATTCTGCAGTACTTCAAACAAACCAACCAACCTATAAGTGCTAACCTCCCACCTAAAAACACCTGAAAAAAATAATATAATAATCAAAGCACAGTCAAGATATCATAAAAAACCCTCCCCAAGGAGCTGCTGTTGAGGTGTCTCCCCTGTGTTAAGGGGGTTGAGCTGTACTTGACTTTGAGGTTTCAGCTCTCCCACTTCCCCACTCTTAAATAAATATTAATTTCTGGCAAATCAAAGAAAACCACACCTGACCTTATATTTATACCTGTGATTTCCTCAGGTCTGCAGTGTTATTCTGAGAGAATAGAGAACCCGTGAGTGGAGGTCTCCAGTAGGTTCATTGGCTGCTTCTTACAGAAATAAACAAGCATGACTCCTGCACTGGTGCTGCTGAGCTGTGAGATAATACCCATGCAGATATTATCAACCTCTGGATCAGGTTTTGAACTCTTCACTTAGTGACCAAAAGTCCAGACCCATAGAGCTATTCTCAAATCACAGTCCCAAAGACTCTTAATTGCTCACTACAGGGCAGGCAAATCCCTGTCACCAGCCATCAGAACATCCACTGGGCAAACAGCCCAGCTAAGCAAATAGTTTGGCCCAACATATGCACAAGCCCACAGCGTTAGATGAGAATCACACATGTGCATAAAATCTGCTCTAGATGAAAATGTTGTCTACAGAAAACTGCATTCATGGGTTGTCAGGGTGTAGCATATACTCAAGGTGATAAATCATCTGTTTCTCCACCCTTCCTCCCCCAGCTGCACAGTGACTAAATACCTCTATCAACCAAGTCTTTTAAGTCAAATCAACCTTTTAAAAATTCCTCTTTTTTAATGCTCTAACATGCATGGGTTCACAAAATTAAATTACAATATTTTTATCTGTTTGGGATCAGTACTGTTTCCTCCTCCTTGTGTTTACTTTCCTTCAGTAGCTGACATCAAAATGTTTTCTGGAATGCTGGGACTAAATAAGTTATGCTTAACTCAATATCTAATACAAATAGCCCTGGGGAAGCTCCAGCAACACAATCATAAAAGCTACAGTTTCTTTTAATAGCTTGCCACACTTTGCTGATATAGTATTTCTCTAATCACCAATCTTTACGTGCCTTCCTGACCTTGGAGCTCTCTGTCCAAATGACTTTGTGGTATCAAAGGCTTGTGTCATTGGAAGAGTGAATGGCTTTCATTTTTCTCCCTGAAACTTCCGGCTCCTGGCATCTGCAAAGAATTATTCCAAGCAGTGTTTTGCTGCCTCGCGGCCACTGCCCTGCAGTGGCCTGACTGATGGAAGTGACTTTTCCCAAAAAGGTTACCGTGGTCAGCGGTGGGCGGCTGCTGCGCTTGGTGCGCAACCAGCCCTGCTTTCTCAGCTGATTTGGTCCAACCATCGGGCTACCACAACCATACGCTACAGCAATTAATTACTCTGGGCTTTTGGAAGGCATCAAATAAACAGGGTATATACTGGTTTATTGTAGAATAAAGCATAAACCGAAACCTCTCCAAAATAACCACAGATTTGGAAGCCTTCATATTACAAAGGTGAAGTCCTGACTTTGAAAGCTTTTAAAGAAGTAATCGTTGCAGGGGGACCTCGGGGATCAGGGTTCACTCAATAGAATCTCATACTGGGTGAATGTCCAAAAGTCACAGTTGTGGTGCTCTGGCCATTTCCAGGTGATGAGTAAGTCAGTGCCTGGATCCATACTCTGGTTGTTTAGGATTTGTCTCTATTAAAGCTGGACTCTTGTTCTCTCCACCCTGCTCCCATCTAATTTCTTTTCTCTCACTTTTTGTCCTTTTGCTCTACTTCCTTATATCTGCTTCTTTTTTTTTTTTTTTTTAAATAGGAAATGTAATTGGACCTATATGGGTGGTTACTATGCTGAAACAAACTAAATTAAACTCATAGATTTTTCCTTTTTTTGGGGGGGAGGGGGGGAGGGAGGGAGGGAGAGGCAGGGGGTTAAGTAAGAGGATTTTCAAGATAGTTTTTCATTATTTTAGGTGTATTACTGCCTTAGCTCCACAACTGCAGTTAAAGCACCCTTAGTGTTGAGCACTGAACTGTCACATTGCAAAGGATAAACGGCTTGAAATCTCCATAGTTACGATAGATAAAGCCAGGATGAGATAAGGTGACACAAAGGCTCAGAGAGTTTAGAAGACTGGTGTAAACTCATACAGCTGATCAGTAACAGATAAAATTTGAAGATCCTGCTTTTTCTTCTAAGAGACAAGATTGAAACAGCATTCCTCAGAGGCGGATTATGTATTTCAATTACTTAAATTAAATTTTAATTTAAAGAATGAAAACAAAACATCTTCAGAGATCCAAATCCTCCCAAAACAACCTAACTTGACCCAAACCTCTCTCAAGGCTTTCAGCCCCTGGTGCAGCTCTTTCGGCAACATGGCCCTGTAACCCTTTCTTAAATGAAAAGAGAGGCTCTTCCACCACATTTTACCCCTGGGGAGAAGACTTGTCACCAGGGACACAAACATTTGACAGCCAGCGGGAGCCAGCCATGGCCCCCTGCTCAGGGCCTCTCACTCCCTCCTTTCTCATTAAAATACGAAGATGAGGTGAGACAACTCACACCTCTGGTTTAGGCACCAAGTATGCGCACTGGTCACTCCAAGCTTCCTCCACGGGAATGCGTTGCCTAGAACGGCACCCACACCTTGTATTCCCCACCTGGGACAGCTTAGGTAGGCATAAATAGATACCCGTGATGTGAATGCCTAAAAATAGCAGAGATGAGTTTACCAACTAGCTTCTGAGACATTCCCCAGGTCTTTTGGTTAAAATTCAATGGTCCAAAAAATCTCAATGCCTTCAGATGCCAGCTACTCATAAATTAGTGCAGTGTTTTCACTTTGTTTTCAAAAGAGTTTGGCCTTATTAGCTTGGGTAACTTTCATGTAACATTTTTTGTACTGAAATAATATGTTAAATCTCCAGGTATTACAGATATTACCCCAGAAATATGTCCAGCTCTGAAAAGGAGCTCAGTAAATGTTTACTGCCACACACAGAGATATACTACAGATTAGATGAGGTAGCAGATGCTTCCATTTGAAGTCATAATGAACCCTAATTTTCAAAATATTATCTGTGATTTTGTATCAGGACCAATTCCTGGAGGTACTTAAAATCAGAAGAATTCTCCAGCTGATTAAGGAGTTTATATAAAATTCATTAGAAGACTTATAAAATCAAAGAATCACTTAGGTTGGAAAAAACCTTTAAGATATCAAGACCACCACTAAGCCATGTCCCTAAGTGCCCCATCTACATGCCTTTGAAATACCTCCAGAGGTGGTGACTCAACCACTTCCCCGGCAGCCTCTTCCAATGACAACCCTTTCCGGGAAGAAATTTTTAATATCCAATCGAAAACTCCCCTGGCTCAACTTGACAACAACAAAAGGCCATTTCCTCTTGTCCTATCACTTATTCCTTGGGAGAAGAGACCAACACTCATGTCATTACAACCTCCCTTCAGGTAGTTGTAGAGAGCCGTAAGGTGTCCCCTCAGATGACTTTTCTCCAGGCTAAACAACCCCAGTTCCCTCAGCTGCTCCTGATAAGACTTGTTCTCTAGACTCCTCACCAGCTTTGATGCTCTTTGAACACACTCCAGCACCTTCACCTTTGAGGTGTCCAAAACTGAACACAGTATTTGAGGTACAGTCTCACCAGCGCCAGCTACAGGGGGATGTTCACTTCTCTACTCCTGCTGGCCACACTATTTCTGATACAAAAACTGACCTGCAACTTCATAATCCCTCCCAAGAAGAAAACCCTGGAACTTCTTCAGGATGTAATGTATAGGATGTATTGTATTACAGCATTGAAGAATATTGTTGTATGATGGCAACAATCATCAGGGCTTAAATCCAGGTTTAAAAAGAAAAAAAAAAAAGAGCCTGATCATAGCTTAGGTTGATGCCTCACAACACACATGAGGAAAATAAAAAAATAACCCTGTCTCTTATTTCCAACCATATAGTAAAAGGTTTCTAAATTCTCTATAGACTTACTAAAAATAAGCACAAAAGGCCAGGTAGCAGCAGTCAGGTTCTTCTGAAATAAATTATATACATGTATATAGCACATTTCAATGTCCAAAGAGCCACTTGGATGTGTGAATCTGAACTTTTATGATGAAAACCAGGAATATTTCTAAAATTGCCAGTAAAAGTCAGAAGTTTGGCCACTCTCTCACATATTTTTCCCAGTTTTGAATGTCACTATTAATTTTTTAATTTTTTTAATTATGTTTGTCTACTGAGAGTAGCAGAGAGAAACCCCAATACTCATAGTCAGAGGAGGATTTTGAAAGGGAGAGAGAGAAGGAGCCGAGAAGCACATTGCCTGTGGTTGGGCCTGTGGAGAGCATTAGCTCTCTGGTTGGCCTAATTCTGCCATATTTTAGCATACCTGTTGATATTGCAATCAGATCAGGTTTAACCCCCTGTGGTTCCTGGGAAGAAACCTTCAAACATGTCCGCTCTGGTAGAGTACCGACAGGAATGTGCTCTTCCTGGCTGGCAGGACCCAATGCTTTGAACCCAGCCCGAAAGCTTTCAATCCACCTCTACAGCTCTGCCATGCGGCTGAGATATGTTTGACAACATCCATTCTTTTTCAAAAGGCCCTCTGTGGCCAACAGGGTTTGCAGGCCACCCCCAATGGCGGTGGCACAGCTACAGGGTGCCAGCTATTAGGCTTCAGCATGGCCTGGCTTGTTGTCACGGCTCTTGGGACTTGCGGTGCCCCTGAGGGTTGGCTGTAGCACCACACATATGCTACATATCATGTTGTGGGACCACCTTTCCTCATACTTTCTCTGAATGGGTTTAATGCTTCCAGAGGCTGGAAAGAAAACAGGCTGGATATTCCCAACAAGACTGAGGACAACAATGACCCCAAAGACACAACCACTGAGATGTTTTTGGGGACCCTTCACCATGAAGGTTCTGTGTGGGCCACAGGGATGATGAGCCTTCCTCTACTCTGCCTGCCCAGAGCCCTTTTGCATCCCATCTATGGAGTGGGGATGCTTTAATTTGTCTGTGCAGTGCCTAAAAAACTGTGATATTTTAGTGCCCATTGCTCTGGCTTCTTTCTCCTACCCTTTTCCAAATCCAGCACAAACCAACCAAAACAGCTTCTGACCGTACCTCTACTACTACCTGTTGTATTAAGAAACGCTGAAAGCCACAGGGCTGCATTATTTGCGATAAAACAAGTGGAAAATATTATTGGTGCAATGCAATTATTATTGATGTAATGGTTAAAGGAGAACTTAGAAATAATGATTTCTAATCCTTTTTCACTTTGGATTCATAATTCAGAGTCTTTCCACATCTCGTTTTTTCCACACAAAAATACTCTCTATTTAGTAGATTAATTACAGATTATTTTCATTTTAATAGGATGGCATCATGCAAAGATATATATGCATGATACACATAAAAGTTATTATAGAGAAAGGAAGAAGACATTCCTAGCAAGAAAAAAGGCAAGAATTACAATAGTACATGTAAAGTCACATATATATTAAAAAAAAAACAAAAAAAAATCCCCAAACTCAAACCATTTCTGTGTGACATTACATTAGATATCTATCTGAAGACAAAAAGGACATCTAAGAAATTATGAACATGAAAAGATTTAAAAACAAATAATCCCTTGTCAGACAATAAGCAAGTATAACCTTGTTTTCAGCATGTTAGTAGCTACAGTTCTGCACCATTGGAAAAAAAAAAACTCCAAGCACTAGAAAATTTCATTTTTCACAGGCCCCAAATCTAGAGCATGTGGGGACAGCTGTAATGTTATCTTGAGTGAACACAGGGCCAACATAATTGGGAATAAGGAGGTAAGAAGCAAGGGGAATTGCCTGTAAAACTTCACTTTATAAAATCCTCCCATGGAAGGTGGCAGGTAGGAAATCTGCATAATAACAAACTTGTCACAAGACAAGGCCAACTAAATACAACAATTAGAATTAACATTTTGCTTTGACTAGTTCTCAGGATTCCCCCTCTCCCTCCTCCCAGGTTTCACTAGATGCAGTGGAAGTTGTGGCTATTGATTTGATGCAATATTTTCCAATACATATTTTTTCCACATGTTGCATGGCTGCAAGAAGACTGTCTCTCTTCTTTGGGGGCATTTCTTTAAGAAGCAGCTATTGAAGTTACAAACCCTCCTCTCAGATATCTCAGTGAAAAGCCAGAACAAATTTCTTGGTTCCCCTCTAGTCTATCTAGACTTAGACCTGCGTAAATAATCCAGTCTGGTCCTAAAACAGAGCTACAACATGCTAGAAATTATAACTTCTTATTGGAGGAGATTACCTTCTCCACTGACTGTCAGGTCCTTTCTTTTGGGGATTACTGGAAGCCCTCCGCTCTTTGACTGCACCCGCACAGCTCTTGCGATGCTGGATTTGTACTTCCCAGCTGGCCCACCTGCCCCTTCCCGACTGCTTAGGGTCTTCCTGCTCGGCCACCGACTCCGAGACAATCTCCACCTCTCACACCCTCCCAGGGTGCCACTGGGCTATGTTCGGGGAGGTTCTTTAAGGGACTGCTCCAGCAATGAAACTGATCTTCAGAACTTCCTTCCCCCGTGTACAAATTGAGACACCACCATCTTAGCTGGTCTTTAAAACAAAGAGTTAGTGATTCCAAGTTCTAAGTAGCCATCCTCTGAAAAATTAGCCATTTTCTAAAGTAGATAGTTGTTTTTGTTCCATATTTAGGGAGTTTTGAAAATTTTAATCAATATACCTAAGATTGTTGTATTTTCCTTTGTTTCAGGAAAGACATGGATCATAGTAAGGAGTAACAGAGCCGAGATGAAGAATATAGAATAGTGTTTGGTCCCTATATTTGTGTCCTTTGGTCTCTTAAGCATTCAGACTTCTTTTCCTGTAAGTTACTCTTGTATACTTCAGATAAAGCTCTCTTCTAGACAGAGAAAAATATCATGTCGGCTAATGCAGTGATAAGGTCCTACGTAGTGTGATCAATTCAGCCAACCACCATCCCCAAAGTGCTACACTGGGACAAGTGTTCTTAATGCCCCCAATTCTGCTCCTCAGTTTGTATTCTTTCTACTTTTTCTTACAATTTCCATTTCTTCTAATTGTTGTAATATCATATGATATTTGAGGATTCTGAAGATGTGAATACATGGAAGACAGCTTTTGCTAGAAAAAGATTAAAGGCAAGAAAGAACTGGAAGATTGTTGAACATACAAGTAAAATAACTTTGTATTCTTAAAAACAGAAAGAAAATGGATAGCATTATCAAAAAGAGGAAAGAAGGTGAGAAGGGAAGAGGTTGGAGCTTACGATATTCAGTTGTTTGGGTTTTGTAATACTGATCCTTCTCTCTTCTCCCTTTTAGTCTCATCCAGTCTTCCACATCCCCCCTGGTCACAGCAATCTAGCCCCGTTTTTGCTTTTTTTTAGAGGGGACATTTGAAGTACATTGCAATAAGGCAAATTCAAATAAATTAATTCATCCTTCGTGTGAAATATAACAGGTATTACAGTCTCTTCTGAGCTGCATTTTTCATTTTGAGGGCCAAGATTTGCTCAAGGAATAAGAAATTGGAGAATTTATTTTGCAGTCTGCATTATACAATTAGTATTAGGCTAGCACATACTGTTTTCCATGTTTCTTTTTAACCCTCTTGTTGTTCCTAAACCAGCAAACATAAAGGTTTTTCCTCCATTTTCAATTTGCCCATTCTGGCAGCTCTCTCCCACTTCTTAAAAGCAGCAAACCCTGTGCTGAGAAGCATATAGCAGGAAAGTCCCTGGTTTCAAGAAATATTTAAAAGTAATTTTTAGGTGTTCAGTTCAGTTTTATTCAAATTACAAATGGTTTTATCTTATTCCAAGTTAAAAAAAAAAAAGTACAACAAGTTGTACTTGTTTGTTGCAGAAATATTTATTCTATAAATAGAGAGCATTCTGCAAATATGTAGAATACTTTATATGTATATAGAACAGATCTGAAAAGATTCATTTTGTGATAGTTTCTCTTTTTTCCATACACAACATCCTTCCTATATGCAAATCCTGTATTTTTTAGCATCTCAAGTTATATCATCATTTCACTATATATCACTACTTCTCCATGTACCAAAATTGAAGAAATGAAGAGCTGAGCACTGGAGAGAGAAAAATGTTTCTAAATATTTTGGGATATTTGCACATATATGTGTGTACATATGTAATTTTTTTCAAGAAACTGTGCAACTTACTACAAATATGTTCAAGAAAGGAAGTCTGTTGACATTTTAGCCACACTGAAGCAAGGTGCGAGATTTGGTAATATATCTTTCTTAAATCTTCAGAGAGGCAGAAGTCCTCCAGCAAAGGACTGGAATCTGGTATACATCAGATTACAACTCTGCTGTCACACAGGCGACAGCAGAAAGGGATGGTTTGTGCAGAAGATCTCTGGTGGGGGCAATGGCAATACACACACCCGTTGGAGTCTGTGCGTTACATACAATGGTCGTGATCCATGCAGGCGATCTATGGAGAGAGAACAGAGTTGGTGAAACACCTTGGTTAAGGCTTATTTTTGCTGACCATGTGGTCCATTGATGCTCCCTGTTCTGACCTCTTGTACCTCCATACAAGAGACAAGGCATCTGCAGAGGGCTTTTATACATCCTCATGATTTTATGCTTAGACAGTGATGTGTTAGTGTGTGTGGAGTCTATGTTGAAGAGCAGGGTTTTCCAAGGTTTTCTCTTTATATGTCAGACACAAGTAATTTCCATTAATGCTGCAATAAATCCTGAAGTCAGCAGAGTTGCCTATAAAACCAAAGCGGAATCTGTTGAAGTATGCAGAAAACACAGATCTTCAGCAGGGCTGCTACTGAATTTAGCCTGGAGACTGTTCTTTCTCTGTGTGAAGGCCAAACTAATGATTCTTCACTTAAAAAGAAACCATACGAGTTTGCTAAGAAAAATATTTCCAGTGAACAGCAGAAAAATGGAAGTGGTTGAAATGATCTGTGTAAAGTAACACCGAACTGATTTGCCAATACTGTTAAAGAGAGAATATTTCCTGGAACAATGAAACAGGCAGGACAGGTGATTTTTCATTAATTAGTTTTGGCCAACTAACAGTTTAACTGAATGACTGCTGGAAAGCTGCTAGGATTAGGTGGTTGTAACCATTAAATGCTATTACAAGGCCTATTTATTCTTCACATCAAAGTAAAAGAAGGAACTACTTGTTAATAGCAAAAGTTTGTGCAAGATGCGGACAACTGTATTTTCCCATCGGTATTCATTTCTGCACTCTATTCTTTATTTGGAGAACATCAAATGACTTCAGGAAAGTCTTGTGGTATTTCTAGTAAAAGTAATAAAGTAACAAGAGTCCTCTAAGGAGGTTTGGTTGGTTTTTTTTTTTTCTTTTTAAAGAAACGATGCACAACATGTTAAGATGTTCCCTTTCTACCCTTCATTGTACGTCTTGTTATTTCTATGTTTATATTAAATCTCTGGGAGGGTCAGAAAGTGAGGAAAAGATTCAGCTGGGAGTTCAAACTTTTGAGGAGGTGCTGCATTTTCTTTGGATGTGTGCTGCACACACCATAGAGTCAGCACTTCAGCAGAAGTGACAGAAGTTGAGTACCTGCCAATGTCAGGAGCGGAGAAGGCAGGTCTCACAGGAGTGTGAACCAGGAGTGAAAGCAGCAGCTCAGCTGGACTCGTGGAATTTTCCTCCAGTAGAAAGTGCTCTGTCTTTAGGGCCTTCCTCGCTGTCACTCCCAGACACCATTTCCCATCATTCCTTTCTTCTTAATCATGCCAAGCTTCAACTTGATGACTACCTGGCTCATATTTCTTCGCAAATATAGCTGAGAACTTCTCAGTCCATGTGGCTATCTTGATTCCTCACCTATGCTGGACCAGGATGGCTCTTGTTTAGATGTTCAGGTTTTTGGTAACTCCCCATCCAAGGGAGGTAACTTTTACGATCTCCCCCTTCAAAACCACAGGTTAGGAACCCGCCCACTTCCTTGTGCAACAGTATGGGTAAGAGTTAGGGTCCTGACCCTGCTGTTATGTCCTACAACCAGAGGCAAGGAGTGTGATGCCAGCCCTGACCCACACATTTGGTCATGTAACCCAAGGCAGGGAATGCATTCTCTCCTGCATGACACACTCTTGTCACCCCGTTAGTAGGCTTTGCTCTTCCCCTATTCCTTGGCCCACTAAACGAAGTGTTGTCATTTTAATAACATCTTTTGCCATCACAAAGGTGCTCCTGCCCTAGAAGGGAAGGGTAACAGGGTTGAGGGTGGTGACCATGCCCTGGGCAGTCACTGAAGTAGGGCTACCCTAACTACTAGAAAGCACTTTGGCAGTGGCTAGAATAAGCCTGCCCACAGTCCTCCAGAAGGCAAGGGGAAGGCAAAAGGCACAGGTGTCTTTTGCTGTATGCAGCAACCTGCTGTCCAAGGCAAGTCTTCTCTGCCTAGGACTCTGGGCTTTCATCCCACTGTTCTGTACTTGCACCCGATACGCAGTTGGTAAGTCATTTCCGTCTACCTATTTTCTAGTCAACACTCTGTTCCTTGGATTACAGCAAGAAAAAAACCCAAATTCTATAAACACCCTGATATATATACCCAGATGCTCCAAGGCTAGCTGCCCTGTTTCTTCCCATCTATGCTTTTGCTTCCCCTAAACACATTTCTACATATTCATTCTATGTGTCTCTATCCATACTTGCTATTTATTTACTTTTCATAAAAATGCTGAATCTGAATTTGTGGCTGACTACATTTCAGATGGTGATACTGGTTTTTTTGCAGTTCTATTGAAAGTGATGACCATGGAAGTTTGTGGCTTTACATGTGGTTTATTTCAAAAATAGCATTGGTAGTGTTTCTTTGTCATGTGTTTTCTCTAACAGATAGAGCAGTTTAAAAGATGACTTCTCAGCATATTCATTTTCATGGATACCTCAGACTAATTTCTATTTTAGGTTGTATAGATTGACAGAGGTAAGTCATTCCTTCACTTTCACATTTATTCGCACAAGTATTTTCAGAAGATCTCATGACTTATTTTTGCTCAGTTCCTGAGGGCAACAAGTTACGGTTTTGTTTGAGAAGAGCAGGCAGAACAGTAGTTCATAAAACTCCTGGGTCAAAAGTGCTACAACTTCTGCTTACCTACAGCTCTTCTTGTCCCAGTCCTCCTTGTTTAGAAAGTCATTGCTCTCTTCTCTGCCCCGCCCCCACCATCACTTCTGGGCATAAGCAAGGTCAATCCTATTAATATTTTCATGAGGTCCATGATTTCTGAAGCACTGTTAACTAGCTACATCTGAACTGTATGAAGAGTTCCCAAGTGCCCCGAATTTCTGATTGAATCAGAGTTTGGATGATGCCATCTTGGCTGGGGCCAAGGCTGCCATTGTGGGCACCTTAAAGCAGGACTGAGCTCGGTTTGCTACAAGCAGAGGCTGTTTTGCCAGATGCAGCCACTGGCTGCGTCCACCCCTTGGATGCATTCAGCTACAACTGCCCTGGGAAGGTTGGAAGTCAAGGAAGGTGGTGGGAAAGACAAGTGGCAAGACCCAAAGTTTCCCTGTTCCCACGTAGCTACAGGGAGCTGGGAGAGGCTAAGGAGTGGGGCCTCCAACAGGAGCCACAGGGCGAGACAAGGCAGCAGAGCAGGTGTCAGAAATACCCTTCAGAGGAAGGAGCTGGAGGAAGTATTTGGAAGGCAGCAGGTCTTCCTGCTGGGCAGGTTTTGTTTTCATCCTCACTTAGGGAGAAACTTCCTGCAGCACATATGTATTTTTCCTCTTCAGTAATAATTGGTCCTTTGGGTAGTTTTCAGAAAACAATGTGGAAATTATAAGAAAAAATTAACTAGCAGACAGACAGCCAAAAAATGCTGTGAGAGGAAAAACCCTGTAAGGTTAATAGTACTGAAGGTCTTTGGGAGAGGCAAGAGGAGGGAAGGATGGGCGATACAGGAATGATTTTTAACAGTTAATAAACATTAGCACACATTTCATACTTCAGCAGAATGCATTAGAGGCACACCAGCAGAGGCCTATAAACTTGGCCACAAGTACATGACAGACTATAAGCAGTAATCTCACTACTAGGAATAGCAAACTTTGAATTTCTTAAACGTTTTTCTACCGCAATGAAAAAAAAACAAAGCATAAACCCTGAAGAAAGGCGTGCATACACCCATACATACTTAGGATTATGGAACTACAAATCTCAGGATTTATTTAGCTGTGATTAAATATAAACATATCAAACTAAATTAAAAAGCAGACTGTTGAAAGGCAAGAAAAGTTTTTGAGTGAACCCCACATGTTTTTCCTCTGTACAAAATATATCAGCTTGAAAGAGCATTAATTCATAGACAATTCACCTATGTTTTATTATCCAACATAGACCATGTAACAATCCATCTGAATATACTTATGGGTCACCAGTTCTCACAGCCAGTAGAAATAAGGAAGTAGCTTTCATTAAAATCCTCAGAATGTACAAAACATTAAGCACTAAAACATACAAATCACACATCTACATGAAAGGAGTATTCACACCAACCCAAATTAATTTTAGCTCTTCCTAAAAAAACAAACCCTACAGTAACACTAGAAGAATAAGGAATATTTACCTCCCATGCCTCTAGAAGGGTCACCTTCTCTTTAGATACTGATTCTAAAAATCCTCCTCAAAATAATTACTGAGGGCCTGAGCTGGTTTCTGGGGAAGATGATGAATGGCTCTCCATTCGCTCTGGCAGAGGCCCTAATTGCCTGCCTCTACTAATGAACTAATCTCAGGCACCTGGAACTAGCAGGCTCCATGCCGGGCAGACAAGGCTCGGGTTACCTAAGAAATGCTCCAAATATATTCACACAAATCACTAACCCTGCAGATGTGCAAATACTGCTTTTGTCATATTGCTGGAGAGATGGATATGTGTTTGCAGTACTGTAGCACATAAAACCCAAAGATGAATTCATTGTGTTGCTTTAATCCCTTCCAGAGGCCAGGTGGGCATTTGGGGAGCCAGATAAGTGTGTTGATTATCCACATGACTCATTGCATTAATCCACTTGTCTGTGTGACACAGAGTATCTCAGATGCTCACAGCATAAATATGTAGGTGGCTGGAAAAAATGTATGTATTTCATGAGTGCCTGTTGTCTGTAAAATGAAACCTAATCAGAAAGTTAGCCTAAAACTTTGGCTAAACCCTAAACAAGTCCAACCTTTGCTGATGCCTAGAGTTTTTAAAATTACAGTTAAAGGATCTGCAAGTCACCAGGGGATATAAGCAAACCTCAGTGTAAGCCTTGTGAGACAAACTACTGCACTTTTAACAAATTTTAAAGGGTTTTCACAGGCAAACAGTTTGCCATGACCTCAGAAATTAAAACAGGTGTCATGCAGCTTTCCATCCAACCATCCACAAATTTCTTCTCCTTCCCTGGACTGATTGTGCTGATAAACATGTGTCAGATTCTAGCTACGTATCTGGTTTCATTTGAGGAGGGAAGAAAGATATAAACAAAACGTAGTTTAGCAGAAAAACACAGGAGAGCAAGAACAGGCTCTCTTCTTGGTCTTTGACGAATTGCCGAAATATATGGCTGTCTGGCTCTTAGGTGATGTCCATACAGGTTGATCATAATTTTAAAAATTACCTTGATTTGTTCATATGCCTGAAAAATAGTGTTATTTATATCGCTTATATAGACACAAACACCTAATCTTTTTATGAGCAAAGGTAGGAACATCTTCCTGGATTATCTGTGTTTTGTAGTGTTCCAGACTTTGCTTTTTTCTTTCTTCAAGACACCATTAAAGAAAACACCCCAAACCCCACTTAAATTGACTTATTGAGGTCAGAGACCTGAATAGATTAGATTTTAGATATTGATTGAATGATAAGCTTACAGTTTCACTGCAAAAGATTGTGCAGGCATTGCACAAGTGAAGTTCAGACCTGAAAGTAAAAGAAA
>NW_010535365.1:0-609 GCF_000687285.1 Phaethon lepturus
AGGCGCATGGAGCCCGTCTTCCTCAAGGAGTGGTGTGCCAGCGAGTGCCGGAGGGCTTTGAGGCAGTAACAAAGGCTCGTGCACTGCCAGGGAGACGACGACGGAGCTGCCCTCTCCGCGTAGGTCACCAGACACAGGAGAAGCCATGCTTTCTCCGTCCTCGTGTGCTGCTGGGACCAGAGGGGCTGTGGTGTCCTCTCCTCGGGGCTCTTCAGCCAAGGGAGTCTCGGTGCCCTGCAGGGCTGCAGGTGTTGCAGCCGTCGTCGCATCCAGGTCCTGCTGTTGCGCTGGCTGCTGGTCAAGTCCCTGGACCACAAGCACAGCCCTCCTGACGTCCTCGCTGGCTATGTAGTGGGCTGTGGCCTGCAGAACCTCCTCGGCATCCATGGGGCTGCTCTGTGGGGCAGGGGCCTGGCTCGCTGCGGCTGCAGCCTGCTCGCTGGGAGCTGGTGCCTGTGCCTCGTCTTGTGCCGCGGGAGAGAGGCGCGCACGGTGCCCCTCTTCCTCAGGGGCTCCGGCCTGGGCTGAAGCTGCTGGCTCGGCATCCGTGGGACTCGCCGGGGCAGGAGATGTGCTCTGCAGGTCGCCGGCTGCCCCTCCCGCTGCCTC
>NW_010535365.1:1292-1505 GCF_000687285.1 Phaethon lepturus
GGGGACATGGGCTTCCAGCCGCTGCAGCAGGTCCTGCTCCCTTGTGCTGTCCTCCGGGAGCTCCACGCGTGTCAGCTCTGGCTGCCACAGGCTGGAAAAGCCGCTCCCCTTGCAGAGCTGAAAGAGAGGGGCGGTTTGCAAAGGGAGCCTGGCTCCAGCAGCAAATGCCTGGCGGCGACCTGCCCGCAGCCGGCGGCGGGGGGGGGGGGTCGG
>NW_010535365.1:1549-1850 GCF_000687285.1 Phaethon lepturus
CCCATCCCCGTGCCCCGCCCCACCCCTTCCTTGGCCCTCACCTGCCTGGGTCTGACACGGAGCTGCCCCGGCCTTGCCAGGGAGAAACGCTGCCCCTCGCCCTCCTGCTGCCGCAGCTCGCTCTCCTCCCGGCCGCCCTGCTGCCGCCGCACAGTGGCTTTCCTGAGCTGGGCCAGGCTGCGCCCCGTGCGGGCCAGGCAGCTCCTCTCCAGCTCCTCCAGATGGCCTGTCCTCGCTGTCGTTGCCACAGCCGTGGTGCCACACACCATCCTGTGTGCCCGGTCCTGCTGTGATGAACGTT
>NW_010535365.1:2925-3297 GCF_000687285.1 Phaethon lepturus
CCCGCCAGCTCCTCCAGATGGCCTGTCCTCGCTGTCGTTGCCACAGCCGTGGTGCCACACACCATGCTGTGTGCCCGGTCCTGCTGTGCTGCCGGCTGCTGGCTGGGTCCCAGGCTCCCAGTGAAAATCTTGTCCAGGACCTTAGTCACTAGGCACTGGGCTGTCCCCTGCACAGCTGCGGTGTAGCCTGTGGGGCTGTGTGGGGCAGGCCCCCAGCTCTCCAGCCTCGTGGCTGAGCCCCGCTCGCCGCAGATGCCCCAAGCGGATGGGACAAGCTGCTGGTGGTCGCTGGCTGCGGGGCTGCTGGCCCTTTCTCTGCCTCTGGCTGAAGATGCAGACGATGCTGCGGGCAGAGGCGGCAGCTTGCAGCAG
>NW_010535366.1:0-20968 GCF_000687285.1 Phaethon lepturus
GCCAAAACCTGGCCACGCAAACCCAGTACAGCGAGGAAGTATCTCTCTTGCTTGTAAGACTATTGCTGTCTACCTTCAAGGACTTGTTTCTTATAATGGGGAGGATTGCTTAAGAGAACCTGCAATAATGGGAAGTAGGTGAAGTATGAATCTGCAAAATGCTCAAACACAACAGCAGTGGGAAAAGTGAGTCCTTGGCTACTGATTACGCAGTCATTTTGTCAAGGCTGAGTACGTACAGATTGCTGGGGTATTACTCTCAGCAGTAAAATGTCCGTCTGCAGAAGGGGTGCTGACAAGTTGCCAGCTGCTCCAAGCTGACAGATCAAAGGAGAAATGGACTGTAATTTTCTCCTCAAGAGAACAGAAGATGGCAAGGTTAAATTATGTCTCTGCAGAGGAGTGACAGGAATGTTGGATGTAGATAAAGCAATGTATATATTGGTATTTATTGTTTTAAATCTGTTTCATCTAAAGAAGTAGCTGCTCCTCAGGACACACTGATTTCGAACTGGGAAACCCAGGTCAAACATCGTGGGAAAAATATTGTCCGTTATGCTCAATGCCATTACCTTTTGACTAAAGTGATTTTGGTTGTAAAATCACAGAAAAGGGGATAACTCACTTTGTATCACAAGTTGATAAGTTATCTGGCAGAGCTTGCCCACTTGCCATTGTTAGACAAACAGGGAGTATGGCTGGGTGTAGGCTCTTCAGTACGAGATTACGCAGCACAAGACTGCAGCCCACGGCGCAGCAGACAAGTGATCCTTCAGACAAAAGCTGCAGTCGCTCTTCTACTGTCGGTGTTATCTTACACATGAGAAGGGCTGGCTTGGATCCTTGCTGGGCCCCTGCCCAAACAGCGATAATTAGCATTGCTGTCAGCCATAGCAGACACACTGCCTTTACTTAACCTCAGCAGGCCTGACCAAACCACAGCTTTCTTGTGCTGTTTTTGGCACAGTAATGAACTCTTTGTAGCCTTTACCTACTTACATTTTCTTCTAAGTGGAGAAAGTATAGCTGGGTTTTGGTAATATTAAGAATCTTCAAAGAAAACGGATTTTTTTTTTCCTGTGAAAGGGAAGTGGAAACAGTTTTCCATTTATATTCTGAACATAGAACAGTGCCTCAAAAACGTTTTTTGGAAAACTTCCACACCTGCTTAACCAAATGAGACGAGGCAGTTCCTGAGGAGCTGTTTTCTCATTTACATGCAGCTGGATTTCACAGAAACACCGTTTTAGGTCCTCCTGTGGAGTAAATTTTTTTCCTCATGATAGTAAGAAAAAGTCTATGCAAGCATAAGCTAATAGATTAGAAAGTTGAATTTTCCAGTTGCAATTTTAAAAATATCTTCCTATGTGGTAAAAAATCTTGGCATATTGCTATTGTCCACAGGAAAAAGATTTGCAGCTCCCACACTTGCTGGATCCCTTGTGTTACTAAATAAGGGTGAATAAGCCATAGACCCAAGAAGCAGTTGGTTTGCAGGTTTTAGTTGCACTCATTAAAAAGCAAATAAATCACTGTTTATAATAAGGATGACTATTGTTTCATTGCTTCCTGTTGCATCTGTCTACATGTGCCTGCTGTCCCCTGCTTTCTAGCTAGAGTGTGAGCTTGCTGGAGTACAGACTTTGCGTTTGATCTTTGTGCAGTGATTAACACAGCTTGAATATTGTCTGTGACGGAGACCCCTAATACAATACAGAAGATAAACACATTTTCATGCTAAGGCATGCCAGGCTCAGAATGGCCTTTTTGATGAAAGGTGAACACAGGCACGGGTAACAGGGTATTAGGTGAACTCTTTTCCTATATCTCTGTGAAAGCAGGGGAGGCAGGAGCTGCTGTCAGCATGCAGGAAGGAAACACTGATCCATGGAAACCTGTTGGCATGAGAGGCAGTGGCTCCTGGCCTGGCCCCTGAGCAGCCGCACGCTGGCGTGGGTACATGGTGAGAGCCAGCGTGTGGGCTTTGGCTGCCGGGGATCAGGGTGAGGGCGGGTCGCTGGGATTTGGTTTGGGATGCTGAAAGCTCTGTTCTTCCTCCTTTCACTGGAGCTCATAGGCATTGAAACTGTCAGTGGGAAACAGACTGACTTCTGAGTCATTTTATGCAATCTTGTGTCATACCTGCTTTTACTTTTAAAGACTTGAGTTCAACTGTTTAAAGTAGCTTGGTATCTTGGGGATTATAAGGAAATCACAGGTATAGCCACTGCTTTATAACGTGAAATATTCTTACAGGTACAGCTAGATCAACCTTATAGATTGCATAATTTTGAGAAATCTTCCTCCAAAAACAAAGTGTAAACTTGGAATGAAAGAAAATGACAAAGTGGAGCTCATGTCTCGGGGGTCAACCACTAGGAGATCGCAGCGTGGCTTGTCTTACAAGATATCAAGACTTCCTGGAGCTAAGCAATAGCTTATTAGCTAGGATGAAAAGCACAGAGTATGCCAAAGAGCTTGTTAATTCTTTTATTATTTTCTTTCCACTTGGAATCCCCCGTCAGCCCAAAGGTATACAGAAAGGATTCAGACAACTGCTCAGGGCCCTTCCTATGTAAGAGCACATCCCGGAGCTGCCAGGGAAGCCTGTGACTATACAGAGCGTGTGTGCTATCCTGCTATGGCCATGCTACCTCCCAGGGAAAGCATTAGGTTTTAAAGGGCAAAAATGTAGTGACAGATTCTCTTTCCACTTTAAAATTATAAAATTCATCTGCCCGCTCATACATTTCAAATTTTCATTCATTCTTGTCATTGCCAGATGAAGTCCATTATTTGCCTGTTAACGTTGCTAGGCAAAAAGTATGTTTTTCTATATACAATTACATACATGCAGGGTAATCCATCCTTAGAAGAGGGAATGAGTCTGGCTTAGGATGCTAAAAAGTCCTGCTCCGATCACAATATTCCTAAAATTTAAACCATATTTGGCTGACAAATCATTTTAGATATTGGAGTGCAGCAGGCTACAAGGAAGGTATAACACGGTATGACAATATATGACACACGATATAACTAATGTTGCATGAAACGCAGAATGGAAGCTGTTACAACCAGAATTTAGGATTTATAACAGCAGGGGTGGAAAGATTGTCCACTTGTGCAATAACCACACAAATGGCTTTTGTTTTTCTACTTGTATCATAATTTTACATAGCTATTTCAGAGATGTTGAAAAAAACTTCCAACAAACTTTCCAAAGCTCAAAAAAGATTTTGATTTGTAACAACACTAAAAAGAAACATTGGATCCAAGTTTATTCTTGGATCATCATGCAAATCATGACCAGTTCCTGACAGAGAAAGTAATCAGAAATAATAGGTTCATCCCATAGCATCAATGGGTGTTAGCATTATATCAGGAATAAATCTCACTTTGCTAAGAAAAAGCTGTGAAACATCTCTAAAATAAGAATAAATAACAAGTATGGTCCCTTTTTGGAAGTTATTACTGCATTTCTCAGGCTGGTGAGTACCGCAACACATATCTACTCCAGGCAGTATTACCAAGTCTATGAAAAATTTCATTCCTGTTGGTCTTTGCAAAGGTTCTTGAGTGTTTTTTACATGCTTCTCTGCCGTTTTTTGAAAAAGCATGGAGAAACTAATTCCATGGGGATACAGGTAAATAAGCAGCAAAATTGAGAAGTGCAGATTGACACAATATTCAACTGGGAGTACAAAATATTTTTGATTTAGAAATGCAGAATTTGCATGCCAAAATACTTCATGGATTTATAAAATGTGTTTAGATCTCAAGCTGAATGTCAGAGACTACTACCGTAACTATAAATTAGTTTTATAGTGATACAATTGCAAGTGCTAATACTACATAACATTAATAGCCTTATCAATTACAATGCCATAAACATACTTTATAGCATTATACATTTTGATATTAATACAGTCAGGCATCAGTAGAAGTAATTCAAAGTTTTCTGTTGCATGTTTTAAGTTAAAATTTGATGTGAATGTGAATGTCAATCGCTACACAGAATAATTTTTACATGTCAATTTTAAACACTGAGACAAATAAGCTCTCTTAAATGGAAATACTTTGGGTGGAATCTGCCTTCATTAAATTAAGCTATTTTACTCTGAAAATGGTAGCAAGGTAAAAATGTTAGTGAATGTGATACATTTACATTTATTTAACAAAACTAGGCTCTGACTGGCTCTGCTGAAGAATCCTTCAGTAAGCCTTTTAAGGTTACCTCTGGTCCTGAATTCAGACTTCAGTAGACAAAAGGAATTGTGTTCGTATTTCTTGTAGAGTCAATCCCCACTATTCCTATTAATCCATACACGGAGATTCAATATTCTCTGTCCAGGCCAAAGCCAGGGTCAGACATAAAGTACTTTTTTTTCCATGAAAATTTTAACATTTTAATGTAAGGAACATTTTCCACTGGAACATTCCTGGCTTATCTGGTAAACTGTGGTCTTCTCATTGCACAAGGTGCCTGCATTTCAGCTTGCCACCACAGTTTTTTCACTGCAGGCTTATATTATTCAACCTCTGCATTGAAAATATTTTTCTGCAATAAAACTAGAAATACAATCTTCTGCTAACTTGAATCTACCGAGGTAGTGATCACACCCAGAATGGAACTCTGCAGATGGAGGCAAACCCTTTTGTCTGAGCGACTTTCGTCTTGGCCTCTGGTATTGTACCACTCACTCAGAGCTAACGCTTTTGGTAAATTTACCAAAATGGACTGATATGTTTACGCTTAAGATCTCATCATCGTACCTTTAAGGAAAGGACATGCTGGCCTGACAAAAATGCAAGGATGGAAGTGTTCTCACAGTAGACAGACAAAATTCCGCCCTGTGTTGGGTCTACTGTTCAATTAAGGCCTCAACCTAGTTAGAATAAATACTGATTACTACACTGTCACTGTAGCAGTAGTAAATTGGAGCTGTAAAGCCCAATTGGGCATTTGGGTGTATTCCCAGGAAAACTACGTGATTTGCACTGACCTCTATGACTACTGAAGTGTAGATTATTTTTTTCTGGTGGATTGGCTACTCACATCAAATTAGATCAGTGGCACATTGTGGGCAAAATTTGTCAGTTTATACCAGCCAAGAATTTGGCCCTATTTACTTTTTCTCTTTCACATATTCTCACCAAATGAGAAGCATTCTTTTGAAAATGGCCTTCAGGTCTTATATATACTGTATTGTTTAAATCTGCTTCAGCATGGAAAGAATGGAAGGTAGTAAACATGATATAATTTTTACAAAGTAGGAGTTCAGAATTTTATGAAGGAGGAATTCAGAGAATTACAGCAAATCACTTCAGGTGGATTGGCAGGGATGCTTAAAAAGAACAGAATCAGCATGGATATATGATATAAAGGAATAAGTAAGCACCCTTGTGGTGGTAGTGATGCTCTACAGAACTAATACGAATTTTCAAACACATCACTAATTGGGAAAGTTTATGATTGGATAGTCAGAGAGTTTTCATTACCATCTCTTGTAAAGTACCATCTTTTATAAGATACCATCTTTTAGGAAGTTTCATTACCATCTTTTATAAAGCTTTTATTAAGCTGCCATGGTATACAAAATAAAGCCATTGTGTGGATCTGTAAGCAAGTAAAAGACCTGAAATGACATTTAGGTAATAAAGGGCCAAGTTTTAAAATCCAAATCCTGCAGAGAACTATGCTGGGGACTGTGCTACTCAATGTGTTCATAAATGACCTGAGCAAGGGATGAAGTTTTCTAATGATACAAATTTATTAGTTGTAGTAAAAATGAAAGGTGACTGGACTTACAGAGTATGTAATGATCTCAATGTCTCAATGATAAAATGGCAGAGGAAAATCAGTGTTGATAAACGCAAAAAATGCTTATGGGGAGAAACAAATATAACAGTATCTAAATTATGGGATCTAAACTAGCTATTACCACTGAAGGAACTCTTGAAGTTATAATAGATACTTCAGTAAAAATATTTGCTTTATGTTCAGTAGGAATCAAAAAATACCTAGAAAGCTAATTTTCTTTTCCCTTGGAAGTAGATAGCTGTCTGTATAAAAGAGAAGACACAGTCAGGATATCTGCATACAGGAATATCCATTTTTAAATGGATCTCTGAATCTAAAAGCTATGGGGTATTTGCACCTGGGCCTTCTTACAGACATGGCTCTAGGAGCACAGATCTGTGTGGATGGAAGGGGTCCAGCAGTCAGAAGTTTTAGCCAGACAGGAAAAAATTATTTGTCCAGAATGAGCCACAGACCCTCATCCCATATACCACATGGCATGGTATGGCATATACAGTGGTCTTTAACAGGCTTATGACCCATGGCAGAAATGTAAGAATCTAAAAATTATGTAAGTGATCCCCAGCTAGCGAGTAAGGCAGACTTCTTTCTTTCCTACCCATCCCAAATCCAACAGACTACAAGTTGACACGGGGAAAATTTTCTTCTGGGAAACAAGTCTAGTGACCATTTTAATCCTGAGCAAAGGAGGGTATATGAATTAATCACTTATGAGATTTCTTAATATCTCTAGGCATGTTAGTGCATCCCTTCAGCATCTCCTTCTAGCCATGTTAAGTCTCCAAGCTGAACCCTTCAAGCACAGATTTAATTAATGTCAATATAAATTCAGTACCAGCAATAATCAACAAAAAACAACTAAGAGTCACAGCAGCCCCTCTTGAGGATAGCGGCAAATCAAACACCCAAAGACAAAGGTCACAATTTTTATTTTTATTTCATTAATTTCTTAGTTCTATTATATTACTCTGTCTCCTTTGTACTCCACCTTGACTGGAAATGTTTCAGTACTTGTCTTTTGGCTAGACCTTAGAAATCTTTTTCTGTTTTCCAATCTGTTTATTATTGACCAATTTGAATATATACGATCTTGTACCTCTATCATCCTACTAATAAAATTAATTTTATCCTATCTCATCATCAAGCACAGATTTGATCAAGATCCAATCCGACCCCCAGGATATTTTAATTTTAAAATATACTCCAACGATTTCCTTTAGAAAAAAACATTGGCTAAAAAGAAAGCTCAGAAACTGCGTATGTCTTCTGGAAACACAGTACAGCTTGGTAGTACTGCACACTTCATTAAGATGACATAAGTTGGCTCTGGTGCTTTAATCAACTTTCAAAACCACTTGTTGATACCCTTTGTGTCCAGAGTCTGCAGAACCCCATTCCCAAGTAACTGGTTCCATCCAGAATTGTAATCAGAAGAACTTTGTATAAGGTGGCATTTTTTCAGCCTATCAGATATGCAGGTCAATCTGCCCTATGATTAAGATTTTTGCTTAATCATGTTAAAGGGCATAAAATTTTAATTACTTGGAAATTTGATGAGAGTTCAGAGAAGCAAAATCTCTGTTAACAAGAGAGAGCTGTTTCCAATCTGCTACTGCCATTTCTGCCCATGTGCCTAGCTTTAACAATATTATATACGCTTATTTGTGGCCTTACCATTCGACAGATCTAAACACTGACAGAGAAGCAAGACCCTTTCTTTGGCTGGGGTGAGTGTAAGGTGACATGGAACAATTACATGCCTAAATCAAAGGACTGTCTTTCGACACCTCTGGAAACCAGTGCTTTTATTTATATCTAGTAGGCCCATAATCAACAAGTAAACATATAGATTAATATGAAACCATCTCACAGAGTTTGGCTGTACAAAAAACTCAGCTATATATATGAAGTTCAAGTAGCATGCAGAGGCATCTGAGCCAGTTATAAATAAGCTTAGCAAGGGTTGTTGGAGATGCATAGCTGTGGAAAACTCAGGGAATACTTGCTGCTTCATTATTTATGTAGGGTTCTGCATGGTTTTTAAAATCTGTGCTAAGCCATGGACCACTGAAGCTACTCTAGTTGTTTGTATCTGAGGTACTTATTTTACAGCCTGTTTGTGTAATTCAGGAATTTCAGTGTATATGTACTCAGTGCGATACCCTCTGAAATGTGATCATATTCTGATGTGCAGAGTCTTCATAACATTTCACTGACTCCTTGCACTTTTTCTACTTAGGACAGTTTTTCATACAGAGTATGCATCCTGCAATCAAAAATAAAGTATGCATTTGAATTCCTTCCAAAAAAGAGATTCAGTGAATTCTACCGTACCTATGAGTACTGATACAACTGACTTCACGTGTAAATTTGTCTATGTGTAAATAAGTTAAGCAAAGTAACTTTAGTATAAGAAAAATCTTATATCATAGATTGAGACAGCTGGAGATAGAGCTTAGAGACACAAACCCCACTGAAGTCAAGAAAAAAAAAGAATAAAAATTCTTGAGGTAATTCAGAGTCTTGGACTAGATGCAACAGCTGTACATAATCAAATCACGAGGACTGTAATATGACAGAAAGTTGGATGGCTTTGGCTGAAGTTTAGTGATTATACTGAAGGCAATTATTGTCATGATTTTTCTAATTTCTGACTTCCCATCCCTGCATGAGCAATTAGAGTTCTTTGTAACATGAAAGCATTAAGGCATGATGCTTGCAGTCTATTTGTGTGCTCTCTTCTGAAGTTCACTAGCCATTTAATCTTGCTAAAAGTAGAACTGCACTCTGCTCTTTGCTCCCTATGGTGTGCACAATTTCAGCCAGTCTTGTATCTCATCAGCACATTTTGTGTGATTACAGTTCAGTTTTTTGGTAAACCAACTATATGACCAAAATCCAAAAGAACACAAAGCAACAAAAGATTACAGACATATTAGAAAAGTCTCTTTGAATATAAGACACATAGAGCAGAAGATTTCTTTGATTTTTTTCTTATCCCAACTGCATGTTCTTCGTTGTTTGTATATCTATATACTCTGCCAATGCATCATCTTTTGAAAATAAATATTTTTCAGCTTTTGTAGCATTGGAAAGATAATTATGACATGTATGTCAGGTAATTAATGTCACTTCCACAGTTAAGGTTAAGTCAGCTTAGTTAGGAAGCTAATGTACTTCTTCACCTTGAAGATTATGATTAAATTCTAACATTATCCTAAAATTAAAAGTTTATATAAGTTTGCATCAGCTCAGCTCTTTCTCCTTGTAGTTCACATTGCCCTAAAGTGTTCCCTTGGCTCCTATTGCTTGGGAAACCATTGACATTCTTATTTTCATTTCTCAATAAACCAGCATTGCTGGAAATAGGTTAAAAGAATAAAGAAATCATTATGAAAGCAGGCAATTGAAGATTTCAGGATTATATTAACAAATAAAGACCTGAGAAGAAAAAATCAAGCTGGTACTGAAAACATGGAGTGCTATAATACACATTATGAACATTTTATGTCTGCATTCAACTAAAGGCAGCTATTTATAACAGATGCTTACTTGCTCTGAACAACAGAGAATCCCATTTAGAAAATCTACACTTCATAATTTACTGGAAAGTTTTAGTCTATGATTAACTAGACTATGCCCAAGGGCACTCAGAAAGACAAAAAGAAGTTGAAAAGACCTCTGTTAAGAGTGCTTCCAGGAGGATTATATACACTAGGTATCTGGTTCCATCTAAACATTTAAATGAAAAATATTTAAAACCAAATTTCTAAGTACTGTCATTAGTCCAGATCTCAGGTCTTCATGTGCCAGGTTCAAAATGATGACTTGTTTCCATGCCAGTAAAGAATCCTAGAAAATAGCCATTCCACATTTTGGTTTTACATCTGTCTGCCACAAAAGTTGCACACATGGGCCACTGGACATAGTCACTAAGCATGAGCAATTCCTGATAATGGAAAGGTTAGAAATAGCAGTGGGACTGTATTAGCTGAAGGTTTATGCTAAAGAACTGTAATCATCAGGAGACTTCAGATAGGTAATGATAGGCTTTTGAACATAGTCTAACTTTATCATAATCAGGGGCTGAATCAGGTTACATTTTTCTCATCATGTAATTATATTTTGTACAAGACACAACTGAGTGAGAAATCAGCCACTTGTTAATTGTGTCATCTTGTATAGCATGGAGCATGAACTGGAGCATGACCCTCACCCTTCTGCAGCTTGGAAATGCTGCGCCGAGGAAGCTGGTACCTTGCAGTATTGCGCATGTTGGGGCACCACAGAAACCAAAGTGCCCCTTGAGATGGGTTATAACTTCTGGGATTAAGGCACAGTGATATACGTTTTGTTGAGCTATGGCACTCTTTGAAGATTTTAATGAGAATATGGCCAACGGTTCCTGGAGCGTGAACCAGATCCTCAGCTACCCTATAAAAGCTTAATTGCCATTAGGTATTACAGAGGTAATTGGTGGGCACTGTAAAGCCACTGGCATTACGACTGCTGGCTACCCGCAGTGTAATAACTGTGAGAGGTGGACAAAGCTGATTCTGGCTGGGAGAATCCAAAACCTGTCACAGGTACAGTAATCATGTACCAGAGACACTGAGAGAGTAAGTTAGCTCAGCAGGTTACTGTCCTGACTTCTAGCAAGTGAGAGGGCTTGTTACTGAAGAGTATCTCCTTTCAAATGTTTACAGTCAGTGACAGAATTGCTGTTTGCATTTCAGCTCATCAATGAAACTAAATCTTATTTATACGATTTAATAATTAGATGCTTTTAATTATTAATGTAAATATAATACCAGGAAAATCTAAATAATTAATGATATACTTATAAATAATTTCTGTTAGTGAAATAGATTGAGAAAATTATTTGTTCTTAACAGTAGACTTATAAATATTTAAAAACAAGTCCCAACAATTTAGTTTACAGACACTAAGAACCCTAATGCTCCTAAGCCATTTATACAGTGTAGAATAGAGCTATTAAATTTGAAGATAAAAACAACTGATGATTTGCGTGGCAATAAGCTTTGCTTTACAGCCAGGAAGTTTGAAATTATTTTTAGTCTGACTTTCCACATTGCTGAGTGTTTTATAAATAAGGTGTAATTGATTTCTAAAAAATCCTTTCCTTGAATCTGAGTATTTGAACACAGATGAACTAGGCGATGCTTGAAGTCATAGCAACTGATTTTGAGTTTTTGTTTGGGAGCTGATATGGCATGCAACTGAACCTGAAGCTGGATCTTTTTGTTTAGCTACGCTATGATTAATGTAATGTAAATTGGGGGAAAACATGACTCTGGTATATTATAATCCCTGACCACCTAGGGTAAATGTCACCAGCATAAATTATTACAGCCTTGGGATTTCTCTGGTTTACTCTTACTTGTAATGGTTATAGAGCCCATTCTGACAGCGACCATCATTCATATCCAGTGATGCATTTGGGTTTCTGACTTCATATTGACTTAAATGGAAAAATGAATTAGAACCTATATAAGAGTAAAGAGTACAAACAGCTGTTGGAGCCTGTTGGATCTGGATCCACCAATGTGTTCTAAGAACTACAAAGCAATGTGAAGCAGTCCTATTGCAGCCAACTAGTGGTCATCTTTCTGCATCTTTAGGGTTTCATAACTGAAATATATTATTTTAGAGAAGAAATGTATAGTTTATCAGAGAAAAGAAATCCTTTCAAGAGAATTTTCCAACAGCCTATTTATTATAACTCCTAAATTTGGCAGGTTACTCAAAAACACTACAGGAAACTAATATTTTCTATTCAATTCTGTACTCTTGGAATGATTTTTATGTGATGCAGTTAAAATTCTATAAAATTCTATCGGTTTAATCTCTTTTATTTTTATAGGTCTCTTCCATAACAGATGGATTGTTTTGAAATCATCAGGTGGTAAAGCAAAATATCACACTAATTACTATGAATTATTGATGATCATAAAAAACATGATCATCCTGTTGGTCTAATTGGTCAACTAATCAATTAGAAAAATGTTTTTATTGCAGTTCCCATAATTATATCCACATAGCTATCCTTGATGGTGCCTGGCAGAAACGTCACCCTAAGGAAATTTTCTGAGATTCTGTATGAGTCCATTCACTCAACAGTCAAAACATTACAGGCTACTTCCATATGTACCGGTTGTTCAAAGAGATTTTAGTCAGCATGGTTCACAAAGAGAAGAGATCCAAATTATATTTCTTCAGGATTAAAAGGCAGTGTTTTCTATTTACTCAGGTATTATTTTACTAGAGGAAAGGCGTTATAAATTTTAATGCCTCCATTTCTCTGCTCCTTCGCCACGGTACTACATGACTTGACAACAGTACTCACTTGACGCTGGCAGCAGCGAGAGCCACGCCATTGTACCACGTTCGGGGACTGTGTGCCACGCCAGTAGCAACACGTTTGCTCTTTGGGTGAAGCTGTAAAGGCCCCTGGCATGGGAGATGCATGGACAAAGCGCATGTGTACCCTGTCATACATGGCAAACATTCTTGTCCTGTGGCTTCATAGAAGGGAAGGGGCCTGGCTCACTGACGTTGGGAGAATATTTCTGCGTTGTTGTTACTCTTTCTACGCAATAATGATTCAGCCACTGGTCACTGGATTAAGACTGCTAGGCAGAGCAAGGAGAGGCCCAAACTTAAGTATTAGATGGAACATCAGGTATTTAATTCTTAGGGGAAAACCTAAGAATTCTGGGGATAATACCTAGTTATGCCTAACTGCAATCATATTCAAGTGCATTTAAACCAGAAAATAGTCTTAGTGTTTCTTTTTAGGTTGTAAAATTTTCTGAAGTGAATAAGATGCCATGATTTGTTTGTGAGACTATGTTAAATGAATATCTGTGTCAGAGTTTTCAACAGCTGGATTTATGTGTTCTAGCTAGCTGCCCCTAGTACGTGCCCTAATGCATTTCTTCAAGCAGCATCACAGAATATACTACCTGAAATAGCTGTGCCTCAGCTGCTCTCTGTACAGAAGAAATGAAACATTTCCTGTTTGATTCTTTGGGCGTCCTTTACCAGTCATAGTGGGCAGATGAGGACTGAGGCATTTATGATTAAAAATGAGGTTCATTATACTTACTGATTTTAAATGCATCTGATTTATCCAGCGATACAGGCACAGTATTTTTGCACACTATTTACTCAGTACATTATAATAGTTTAAGTTCATAAATGCTTATTGAGGGCTTTCTGATCTTTATGAAATGTAATAGCTCTTACAAAACTCTGACAGTCTTCTTTTTTCCTCCTTTTTTTTCTCTCTTTTGTTTCTTTTTTCCCTCCTTGGTCATTGACCTGGTACAAATATGAACTTCACTGAAGCCAAAATAATCTATCCTATTAACCCAACTATTATGAAACAAAACTGCAGTGAAAGACTATCAACATATATGAAAAGAAACATACAACAAACCAAACGGGATCTTTAAACAACATTCATTGTTCCACTTTTCCCTGTCCTGAAAACATACATCAATCTGTTCCAACGTACACAGAGAAAAATCTTCATTAATTTCTCTTCATTTTCTCCCTTGTTAACCATTTTCAGTTCTACTTTGTTATTAAGAAGTGGAATATTCAGAAATATGCCTTATAACTTTATAAAAAGAGAAGTACTTTCTGTGTAGAGTAGAAGCAGTACTTCATGAGCCACCACGCTGCTGAGGAAGCACTCAATATTTATAACAAATAGGTCCTTCTATTCAGAGATGTGCATCAGTGCAGTAGAAGCACTTGATTTAGTTTCTGTTTTCTTACAAAGCCCGTCTCCTTGGCTGAGTGTCATCATCTATATGTCTCCACCATCCCCAAATCTTCCTCCCACCCTACCCTGACTCCCATTTCACCTTCTTAATTCAACAACTCTGTCAAAGATTTGAGAAGAACATTCAATAGTCTTGTTGCATGACACAGATAAACTGAGACCTTTGCTTGTTTGAGAAACACACAAATCTCTACATTTTTCAGAGACAAGAAGGCAAATGCTTCAGGATATACGCAGAAAACTTGGACAACAGTGGTAGACAATACATACACTGTAGTGTTATTTACCATTACCCTCTAAACTTTACCCAAGTGAATCTTCCTCACCATTGTGTAAGTGCTGCACACGTCATGAATTCCTGTGAAATCTCTTTTGCAATGAGAAACCAACTAGCAGTGGCAAAGAGTGACTATTTAACTGGTCTGGCTCAAACGCAATGTTTCATTGAATGTGAACATCTGGATGCAGCAAAACAGTTCCTTTTAATTTCAAAACTAGATTTTTACAGTCATTACATTTACTGCACAACATAATGCCATGGTATGCAGACATACAAGCACTAGCTCTGAGTAAAGGATTTGGTACTTGAAACAATATAAGCACCTTAGTTCTGTGTTTCCTTCATCTAATTAGCCCTGCACAAGCGGACAGTACCCACAGAACCATGCATGATGCTAACACAAATACTGCTTCCAGAAACAGTCACGGTCAGTTGTAGGTATGCCAGGTACCTCTGGACAGCAGTGCAGTACTCCACATAGCTCTCATTTCAGTCTCCCAACAAGTCTAAAAGGCAGCTGACAAAGCGCAGGAGATGAGAGTTCTAGCCGCTACTTTAAAATGTTAGCTGAAATGTTAAGTCTTCAGTTTTGATCTTCGGGGGTTTACAGGAGGCAAAATTCACAATCTGAGCATCTAACTCCTGAGGAGTGCCAGTACTCAGGGACCACTACGTTGTGTGATACGCCAGTCCACACTGTGACACGTTCCAAATTTCATGTGAGTTCCTATTTCACAGCAGAAAATTCTCTGTAATCTGACATGTAAGTTTAAATCAATATATTTGCTGCAAACAAGGTTCTGCATTTCCTTTGTGGATTTTTTTTTTTTTTTGAGTCCTAGAAAAAGCTTTGAGCTAAGGCAAAGAAAAATGCTATTATACCACAGTATGAGTGTTTAAAAGGGTGTTATTCTAGTAGCAACACATGGATATAGTTAGTAAAACTATATCCAACATATGGATATAGTTAGTGCAAACAAAATATCTGAAAAATGTCCAAAAATTCTTAGGAATGCTCTTTATGATTTTAATGAAAGCATTTGGCTATGTATCATTTTGTTTGTGTAAAAAATGCTCCCGTTATGTCTAACACAGGAATATGAACTCCTGAATCCTGGAAATCTCTGTCTAGTATTCAAATTTCTAGTGATTTCTTATGTAATCTGGGACAACATTCACAACTAAGAACTGACCTCTTCCAACTGATTCCCATTCCAGCTGCACTGTCTGTTGTCTAGGAATTTTACTGACAACTTTTTCTCCCCTACATACTAACATCTCAGGATATAACTGTGCTTTGTAAGGTTTTGAAATTCTTGAAAGCTGTAGGATTACATTTTGGGCCACACTGAATAAACAGTTACTTTGTATTAATTTTACCAACTGCTGATCAGCTCTGATTACTGTATTTTAAGAGACCCAAACACAGTTCAGAAGGATTTTTTTTTTAAATATCTTCTACTGATGAAATTATGTAAAAATAAAAAGCTTTGAAGTTAAAAGATAGTTAATAAATATATTCCATGCTGTGTGTGCTTCTTTTACATAAATATTTAGGAATATATTTTAGAAAAGTCTTCTAATTGCTGGGAAGAACACAAAAAACTATTTTATTAACATTGAGCCAAACAGCATGAGCACTATGATTCTCCTTACTAACTTTGTTTTGATTTTCAGTCATTTAAATACTTGCATAATTTCTTTCTCCCCCCCCCTCCCATTCCCCCCCCACAGTTAAGGAGATATTTTCTACGCATAGTTTTAAATTTGAGATAAAAAGGTAAGGATAACACAAAAATGGTACGGCTTCTAATTCTTGTTCCCATTGTAGGCATGACAAGCCCTTGGAGTTAAATATTGCTCTCAATCTACGAGTGCAGCTCTGATAAGGATTGAAAGATTTTTTTTATAGTACAAAACAATACAAATGGTTTATATTTATTCTGACTTTCAGACGCAACCGGTGCAATTGTAATATGTGGTTGCTAAAACTGAATGTGTTCTTATTTTGGTGATGGAGGAATACAACTCATTGGATTTTGGAGCTCCTATGTCAAGATGTCTGACTATTAAAAATCAGATACCTACTGAAAACTATAATGTAGCAGGTTTTTATGTTATATTTATGAATTTGTAATCTAGATGTGCCTATAAATTTTATTTTTAAAAAGTCATACTTTTAAAGAGAAAGCTTGTAGATGTCACAGGTGAAATGGAAGATGCCTGTATTTTCTGATTCTCAGACTTCCGTCACTACTGACAGCAAAACAGAATCTTCAAAAGTTTAAAAAACTGGTTAAAGCTCCCCCATAAATGCTTGTTTACAAAAACTAATCATCAGCTAATTAGCTGGAGTAGATATTTGTTTTGAATTCTATCACAGAATCATAGAATGATAGAATACCAGGTCGGAAAGGACCTCAAGGATCATCATCAAACTTTCTGGGCAAAAGCATGGTCTAGAAAAGATGGCCCAGCACCCTGCCTAGCTGAAACTTAAAAGTGTCCAATGTTGGGGAGTCCACCGCTTCCCTGGGGACATTATTACAATGGCTAATTGTTCTCATTGTGAAAAATTTTCCTCTTGTGTCCAGTTGGAATCTCCCCAGGAGTAACTTGTACCCATTGCCCCTCGTGTTTTCCATGTGACTCCGTGTAAAAAGGGAGTCTCCATCTTATTTTTAGCTGGCCTTTAAATACTGGAACATGATGATAAGGTTTCCCCTAAGCCTTCTTTTCTCAAGGCTGAACAAATCCAGTTCTCTCAGCCTTTCTTCACATGGCAGGCTTCCCAGTCCTTGGAACATCTTTGTGTCCCTTCTCTGGACCCTTCTCCAGCCTGTTCACATCTTTTTTGCATAGCAGGGACCAAAACTGAACACAGTATTCCAGGTGTGGCCTGGCAAGCGCTGAGTAGAGTGAGGTAACAACTTCTTTATCTGTGCTGGCAATGTCCTTGTTGATGCAACCCAGCATCCCGTTGGCTTTCTTTGCCACAGCAGCACACAGTTCACTCATATTGAACTTGTTTAAACATCAGGACCCCCAGGCCCCTTTCCACAGAACTGCGCCCAAGCCAGGTAGATACCAGCCTGTGCTGCACTCCTGGATTGTATTTTCCCAGGTACAAGACTTCACACTCGTCCTTGTAGAACTACATATAGTTCTTGTTAGCCCACTCTTCCAGCCTATCCAGGTGTTCCTGCAGGGTAACTCCCTTCCGAAGCGTCCACTTCCCCACTTAGTTTGGTATCATAGAATCACAGAATCATTTAGGTTGGAGGACAAATGTCTACACATCTTTTAAATACCTCCAGGGATGGTGACTCCACCACCTCCCTGGGCAGCCTGTTCCAATGCCTGACCACCCTCTCGGTGAAGAAATTTTTCCTAATATCCAATCTAAACCTCCCCTGGTGCAACTTGAGGCCATTTCCTCTTGTCCTATCACTAGTTACTTGGGCGAAGAGGCCCACACCCACCTCACAACAACCCCCTTTCAGGCAGTTGTAGAGAGCAATGAGGTCTCCCCTCAGCCTCCTCTTCTCCAGACTGAACAACCCCAGTACCCTCAGCCGCTCCTCATAAGACTTGTGCTCCAGACCCCTCACCAGCTTACGAAGATATTACACGGCGTTGGGCCCAGTATCTACCGCTGAGGGACCCCACTTGTGACAGGTTGACAGTTTGAAAAGAAGCCATTTACCACCACCCTCTGGGTGCGGCCTGTCAGCCATTTCCCCACTCATGGCACACACCACTTGGCTAGACCGTCATGCATCAGTTTCTCTAGGAGGAGGCTGTGGGAATCTGTATCAAATTCTAGTCAAATTGCAGCTTAGTTGAAAATGTTATTTAGCTCCAAAAGGTATGAATTTACATTATAGACAATATATTTCCTTAGAAGTTTGTTCTGCACTAAAAGCTGAATACAACTACTTTTTAATTCAACAGCACATTTAAAATTGTTTAATGTTCAGCATATAAAGGGAATAAAAAATAGCACACATCAGTTTTAGTGTGACATAAATGTCATTATGACCTTCATGGATTTTCATATAGCCTAAGTAATCCCTGTAAACCAAACTGATTCAAATGCACATCTTCAATCATTTCACTGCTGTTTTGCCCTCTGCTGCGGGTTTATAAATCTCTTTCTAATACATCTGTTAAAAAAAACAAAACAACAAACCACACAAAAAAACCCCAGTTGATGCTGTTAAAGCTGTAAAGCTAAAAATCAGAGAACTTGTCAAGGAGACCTACTTAGATACTGACATACTGGACTGCAGTTGTTTTAATTATATTGTATCCTTGCCTTTTGTGCCACTTCAGTTAAGGTTGTGTCAGCACTTTCATTATAAAACCCTGTTCCTTAGGGCTTTAGAACTCGCTGTTAAAAATTCCCTAAAGGCTATACAGTGCATACGAGATTTCATCCTGGAAGTAGAAACTTATCTATACATCTATAGATAGAGAAATAGGGCTTTGGAGATATATAGAGTTTTCACATGATGGTTAAATTACACCATTTCAAAAACCAAAGAAAGACGAGAAAAGTTTTGTAGCTCTATATATTTTTCTCTTTTATGGACAGAAAGTCAAATAGCTTCCTCTTTAATTGAAGTTTTGCATCTGCCAATTGCTTTTGTTTATCCAAGGGAAAAAAATAGAAGTAAACAGGTAAGTTGACTTACAATGCAATTTTCTACACACATGGTCTGCGTTTTGCTATGAAATGTCAAACACATGTTCTGTATATATTTAGTGCACCATGCCAATAAAAAGAGGTTTTAATTACATTTATAGTGCCAAATTTTGGAGCTGGAAGAAGGTACGTGTCAGAAGAAAATTTGGATTTTCAAGGTCTTAAGAAATGCTCTGTGTACAATACTAGGTCTAAGGTAAAAAATGAGGAGAAGGAGAGATTTCTAGCACATCTGGAAGTCAGCGTGATGGATTAAAAAAAAAGGATGAAAAGCCCACATGTACTAGCTTTAGTCTGAGTAACAATATAGCACGAAGTGCAGTGGGACTAGATTCTGCAAGTATTATCAATCACAATCTATACTGAATGTGCTCATGGAGTTTATTGTGCATTGCAGACCCCTTCACCATGTATTTTCAGCTACAGGTACTGTTGCTGTTTAGTTTAAAAATTAGGGTAGAAGAGTGATTTAAAGAGTAACCAGCATTCACTCACCTGGGTGCTGCAAGCCTAAGCTTATGCTGCTGTCTAGACCTACAAATGAATGTTACAAAATATACTAATCATATACAAGCAGAGAGTAATAAAGTATTTAATGAGTATTTGCAGCCCAACTTGAATTTAAAAATGTCAGTCAAAATATGTTTTCTTATTTGCTAAAACTATCAGTATTTTCTCAGTTTATGAGCAGACACACGAGAGCCCCATGCTTATATTATACATAGGCAACGGAAACTCCCATGAAACTTCATAGCCATGTCTAAATCTCTCCTTTCTCTTTGCATCATGAAGCATAATCCTAGAATATTCACATTTTACAAATGAAATTAACATTCTTTGGTAACATAACTTAACTTTTGGAAATGAGATGAGGCTAGCTTTCACTTGTGTCTAGGACAAAACACTCACTCCAGAGAGAGCTTGGGAATCTATTCACCATGCTTACACTGTATAGAACATACCCTGTTGATAAAATGTTTGCTCTTGTTCTTAACATATGCCAAAAAACTGATGTAAAAAAAATAATTTTAAAAAGCGTATCTGTTTGATGTGAATAAGAGCTAGCAAGCTTGCTTTCTTGGTTCTTTTAAGTGATTCAGTTTGACCTAAATTAATTTCAAAGCTATACTTAGTCATAGCACTCAAAGTCTATGTTCAGACTATGTCTATGGACAGACTAAGGAAGCAATAGAACAAAGGCTCTGCTCCCCTATTCATGGCTCATGTTCTCCAGCTGTTACCTTACTCCATTTTACTGATCATGCTGAAAGTTTGCTGTTAGCTATGCAGAGTCCACCTTTGCGTTTAAGAACACAGCAACAACAATAGTAACATACTGATTAGTATATCAGTATATTAGTATATATACAGAGTCAGACAAGAACTAGTACAAAATATTATTTTATCAGGGAAAAAATAGTTAAAAAAAAAGCTAATGATAAGAATTATAATTACTATTCACTACAGATGCAATTATAAGCAGATAACTTCCAATTGCTGCAGCAGTAGTGAAGTAGAAGAAGAATGACAGTTAGTTCTTCTCTTTGCTGCCTGAACACTGTTACTATTTAATATCCTGTGGGGCAAGACAGCATGGGTAGCCATAAAATCTGAAACAAGTATGAAAAAGGACAAATACACTAATTTACTAGGAGTTTGAGAGAAGTTGGTTTTTTCCTAGTGGCTGACCGTCGATCAGCCAGCATCGCTCCAAGTAGTATTTGAAACTTCCTTCCGCATCACAGGTTTCAAATTCTTGTTCCAATTGCTATTGACCTTATCTTAGTCTTGATGTGCTAAGTACAAAACTCTATACCACTCGCCTTGTTTATAGAGCTTTCAAAATATGAAAGCCAGCCTAAATCTATAACAAAAGCAAGAAGAATGTATGTCGTCTTCAACAGAGAAATAAGGAGGTGCAATGCTACTACTTTGCAGAAACTCGTGAAGGCCTTCTATAGCTTCAGAAGCAAAAAGGAAGATAAGCTTGCTACTATTAGAGGTAACCAAATGTATTTTAGCGTTAAATATAAATGTTGTAAGAGTAATATAGTCCTAGGAAAGTTATCACATATAGACCACAATTTTTGACAAATGCTAAATTTACATTTTAAATGTCAACTTTTGAGTGGTGTATTCCAGACAACATCCAGCCTTCAGGGATCAATGAAATGGCCAAGCAACAGGTATCTCTCTTTCCTTAGCTGCAAGACATATAATGGAGATGCTATTTGTAAATGGTGAACACTGAATTTTTAGCGCATTTCAATACCCCCAATTGTGGTGAATAGCAGCCCTGTTCTGGAGATGGACGCTGCCATCTTTGCCTACAGGATGTACATACAC
>NW_010535366.1:20999-42489 GCF_000687285.1 Phaethon lepturus
CTTATAGTGCATATGTTAGAGAAGGTAACAGATGGTAGGCTCTGGAGGATTACAGCACTCTCAGAACAAAACCATATTGGTGTGTGAACATAACTGACTGTTTTTAGTGCCATCTGCCAATGGAGAGGATAAACTGACCGGTCTACCTCCACTGACCTTTTACAGTTCCTTTTACCACCCCTTTACAACCTGTAGAGAGAGTGTCCTTGCTCTTTATATTTTTTCTATATATTTTTTTCTATACTACTACTACATGAATACAGGTCTCATGCCATAGTCCCACCGTATGCAATCCTAATCTTGCATGTGGAAGTTTATGTTTAGAATGGATATTTTCAAAAACACATTCGTCAACTTTTCCATGCCAATACATGTGTGCATATGTGAATTATGAATGGACTGTTACGGTGCTCATAGTTAATACATAGGTTTCGTGGGGAGGCTCAGGATAGACTTAGCATAAGAGATGCTATGCAAACTAATATCTTGTACTGCTCAATATTGACATATACTTAAGTATCACAGAAGGATAGCTATACACTCATCAGCGAGGGTGCCCGGCAATGTCATTATAGTTTGTGTTTCACTGGTTGCATTTGCTTACTGAATGTGCATTCCAAGAACATGGATCTGTAAAGACACTACTTAGAGAAAAGTTACATTTTATGTAAAGGAAAAACAAGAAAGAGTCTGGATATTTCTGAATGGGAAAAAGACCCATGCAAATACATTTGGAGAACACGTGGTGAACTTGCAGAGAAATGTGGGTATTGTAACTATGGTTGCCTCCATAAACATAACTATTAGTGTAAATAGAAGGAACTGCTCCAGTAATGTAGACCTCAGAACATACTTAAATTTCCTTTTTTTACAGAACTCTGCATCCATCTACCTTTTAAAGCTGTCTATATTAGATAAAATTTCACTTACATGTTCAGGACCATATATGCTAAAGCTAGTAAAGGAAATGTGCATGCTCCCTGGGCTCAAAGGCACAGTGTAGGCAGAAGAAATATGAAACACCAGCATTTGTCTGCAGTATACCTGAAGAATCACCAGAATTGCTCTATTTATTTTGTGGAGAACCTTGGAGATATCGCTATGAGTTTTTTAGCACAACCCATGTGATGGGTAGATGATATGCAAAATTACTGTTATATTGTCTTCCTTTGACCGTGGTCTAACTCAGTGGGAATATACCACCTTGATGAAGCTGTTATATATGCTGCCATGCACTGGGGACACTATCATGGATCACACTCCTTTGAACTTGAATGTCACCAATTCACCTAGCAGAGCGTTGTGGTTTTGCACTAATCCCAATACAGCATTATTCCAACACAATCAAGCCATAAATTAAACGAACTACATTATGTACATACAACAGCTGTGCCTGTCTAGACATGACTTTACCTGATTGAAAGTGAGCTCTGGGATCAAATTCCACAAATGGCTGAATCTTTACATCTCACCATGTGTTAAGTGTGTCCAGATGGCAGGTGATACACTAGTATTAACAATCTACTTTCCCATCCCTTAAGTGTCTTTATAACACATTGCTGATGTTATTGTAAAGTTAGAGGAGATTGAATATGCAAAATATTTTAAAATAATCCTAGTGAGAAAAATTATATGGAGTGCACTCGTGTGCTTTACATACATACATACATACATACATACACACAGAGTGTATTTTGTAATGCTGCCAAGGTAGTCATTGCCCATTTACATAAAAAAACTCAGAGCTAAACAGATGTATAACAGGAACATACCAATTTGACAGCTTTGTGTTGGCACTCACACTTACTCAAAGCCATTCTTTTACCAGCCTGCAAAAACAGAACCCAGTCTTTTCAGCTAGACTTTGAGATGCCCTCCTCAGAAAAGGGTATGTTGGAAATGATCTGTCACAAAACTCAAAGTTTGTCCACCCTTCAGCATAAACAGCTGTTCAACATGAAGGAAGGCAAAAACTATTGCCCCCACTGCATTTCCACTGGGTAGCTCAAGTACCACAGGTCAGTTGTTAAGGACCCTGTATGACTATTGAATCATCAGCCCCAATATATTTAGAACAGGTGTTTCAGTAACTGTGAAAGACTGGGAAAATCTGTAGAGTTTGTTGGCCTTTAAACTCACACTTCTGCATGATGTGACGTAGTGGTCTAATGTTAACATGCTGGGCTGCAATATCAAAGATTACAGGGTCAAGATCCCCTTGGGGTTCTTTTCATACTGTCTCTCTTTATTCAGATGCATTTGCTCATTTCAGCTTTTGGAAAAGAAGTGTATTTAGGAGGACAAGATAGCAGGTTTTTTACAAGACTTAATCTAGGTGCTTAGTGTTAGTGCTACTAAAACAAACCAAAATAATAAATCAGAAAATATTTGGCACAACAGTAGTTGGAGACTGCTTCACTTTTTCTAGCTTGTATAACTTTTGTAAAATAGCCTCATATGGTGAAAACTTAAAAGTACAGTCTATACCCAGTCATTTGATTATTCAGAGGGTGTGTGTGTAATCCTTGCTTTTCTATTTTGTAATCCTGCCAGTTTACTCCCAGAGATTAAAATGAGGTAAAAAAATATACATAATATACATAACATGCATAAACTGGCACCTGGCAATCCTCTGTCCTCCAGGCATGATAACAGAGGGCAGAGATGGTCACGGAAGAGCCACTGATTCCTGGGCTTCACAGGATTTGTTTTCTTATGTCTCTTTGGGAAAAGTGCCCAGAAGCCTGTGCACTGGTGGGCTCTTTGGTCAGACAAGGAGGGTATAGTTAAGAGTCCAGGCAACCACTGATATCTGGGAAGGGATTTCTCTAACAGCACTTGGTAATGTGAATTGAGATTACGGGTATGACCCCCTTACATGACCAAAGCAAAAAGGGGGAGTGTTAGCAACCTGCTCCAGTGTCACATGCCATAACTGTAGTCACACAGCCAAGCAGTCACATGCCATCCCTCCACCTAGAACTAAATTTGCTCCATTACTGATCTGCTACTGTCTATTACTCCATCATATGCTCTATTACTGCTAGAGTAACTACTTGCACAACAATAACATTCAACAACTTTTTCTTTCATTTATTATTTTTTAACTCTAGACCTTTGCTGTTGTTCCTAATAAGAGATGAGTTAGTTACCTCACTTTCTGTTCTTGTGGGTTCACCATTTCCAGGTGTTGCCTCCCCTCTTAGGGTAACTCCCTGGCAGCTTTTCCAGGTGGTTAGCACACTTCTCGCCTCAATGCCTTGTAATAGAGAAGAGCACTGCAGCCTTAATCAATAGCTGTCATCAGGGAGCCTTCTGTAGAATTCTGTTTGGAAAAAGCGTGTGGAACTTAACCTTAGATCTCAACAAGTAGGCACTGCTCTCAAGTTTTATCGATTGAAAAAATAATATAAAGCCGCATGAAAATGCAGGTTGTAGGGCAAAGAAAGAGTTTTGTAAAAATCAGACACTTGGCAGGTTGAGTTTCCTAATCTGAACTCAGGTAGTGACACTTCTGTTTTTATAAAATCCTTAGTAAATGACATATTGCAAAAGGTGCTTCCCTCCACCCTGTACTCAAATAGTAGTTGACAATATAGGTCACCATCTATCTATCAGTTCTACTTTATTTGCTTAACACAAGCAATGAGAAACAATGTATTATTTCCTTCTGAATTTTCCTGGCCATGATTAATGAGAAAAAATCACTGAGGATGGTTATTTTATTGAGGTGGGCTAATGAATAAAGCTAGTGTATCTAAATGTCACTGCTGTATACATGCTAAAATATGTCACTGAAATATTTTGATTGAATTTGTCATTTGGGAAGTGGTGAATGCAGCTACGATTCAGTGAGCTGCACTGCAGTCTTTCCCATGAAGAAATCTGAAACAAAACTGTTTTCCTGGGCAGCTCTTAAGCAGAAATTATGAGATTTATTGTGGGATTTTGCAATACAACACATTTGGGACCGATATGAAAACATAATATTTATATGCGTCTGTGAACTACCCAGCAACTAAATATTTTACAGGTTAAGGGCATAAGTATAGGAACACTCTGAATGTGAGAATTTCTATGTAATGAACATGTAAGTGCTGTAAAAAAAGCTTTTTTTTTTGATGAGTTTTTTGATATGAGTTCCTTGCCTCACACATATACTGTGGTTATCCTGGTTTAATATAATAATAACAGTAACATAAGAAAACAATTTAGTACTTTGCATTTCCAGTGTCCCCCTTCTCTGACATACGCACTTAAGAAACATTAACCCATTATGCCTCACAACACCTCTTTCAGTTTACTATTATTATGCCCATATTATTATTGTTATCATCATAATTTTAAATCTACATTATAAAAATACTGTTATACTTTTGCAGATAAGTCTCTGAAGAAGCGATTCAATCACACGGCTTGACAAGCCAGTGGTAGAACTCCGACATCTTCATTCCAACTCACCTGACCAGGAATACACAAATCTCTTTTTTGGAAGTTAAAAAAATAAGTAGAGAAGTAGATTCTTATTTCCCATCACACTGCTGTCACCTCCCAATCTAGTTTTACACTGACACTCTCCGGGGTAGGATTAGAAGTTAAGGAACAGCTTCTGTAAAAGCAGTAGCTATGTGAGCTAGGGCTGCCCTGTCTGTCTAAGGGAGGCATATAATAAGGGTCTGTAAAATCATGCCTGCCATTGGGGTGATGGACAGGGATGAACTACTCACTATCTCTTCTAGTATCAGCCTGAGGAGGTATCAAATGGAATTTGTCTGTGCCACGTACAAAACAAACAGTGGTGTCCTTCATGAAGCATAGAGTTAAAACCAAGCAGCTGCTTGGCCAAAGATGTTGTGAAGCCTAAAAGTTTAAATTGGTTCAAGGGAAGATCGGACTAATATATGAACTAGATTAGCATTTTCCACAATGCTGCTTATGTGGCATGCAAATCTTATTAAGTATCAGAGAAATGGAAGGTGACGAATGTTATACTAATTTTTAAAAGAGCCCTGGAAAGTATCTGGTTCGTTATAGACAGTTTACCAAGCGAAGTGTTATTGCAGGAGCTGGAAACTAAACCAAGGAAGCTCCATGTCCCACTGCATAACTGAACTATGGAACTCTTTGTCACAGGAGTTTGTGAAGGCGTACGGCTCCAAAGCAGGGAAGGTAAATAATTAACGAGTAGCTTCAAATCTCAGAAATTATCTAAACCAATGACTGATAGAAACTGAGGCAATACGCCTATGAAAAATCACTCTACATCCACCCTGTTTTCAACAGCCTTTCCCTAGTCACCTGCTGTTATCATTTGCTAAGCAGTTAAAATGCTGCTAAAAAAAATAATTTGCAAATTTTTCTTTTGTTTATTTTTCAAAGAAACATCTACAACTATCCAGTCCTTCCCACCATTCACTATCTATCCCAAGTTCATTCCATGTCCTTGTCATTCTTCCTCCCAGAACGTGCATGTTTGTCAAAGATAAGCAAGGTAAGCCACGTCAGACACCAATGAAAGAGGTGATTTCCCCACATCCCTCAGTTCAGAAGCATATTAATCATGTCATGGGATCCCACCCTTAAGAAAACATGGTGGAGAAAGTGTGGACTGAAGGACTCCCGGAGAGGCCATAGCCACTCTCCGTCTTCTGGTAACTCCAATCCTCTGCCCTCTCCAAACACGGGCACTACCTGTGTTCCCCGTTCAGTCAGGCAGCTTTTATTCGCACTTTAAATCTGGCACACAGAGGAAAAGAAATAGCTTCTATAGTCACCACCAAAAATGAATGTGAAATCTGCCTACTGTGAAGTGTCTTTTCTACCTGCAAAACTCTAATAAAGCCTTGTAAGCAGTCATTGGCATAACAGAAGAGCAATGAACCTACAAAATTAATGCCATTTCCTACTGATCTAAACGTTTTAAAAATGGTATATACCTGTTCCCTTGAACAAGATTTAAATTCAGGTTCAAATGGTCTTATTTGGATATGAATCAAGGACTATTTTTTCTTACTAGAGTAAAAAATCCAGAACTGCTACTTGTATAAAACCAAACTTTCAAATAACATTTCCAGAGGGTCCCTATCTCTCACTTGTATTAACAGAGAATCAAATTTTTCTTAGAGTGCAATTTCCTCCATATGTCAGCAAAGACACAGATTTTATCAAGCAAAGAAGTAGGAAAATCTTGAACTGTAAGAACGGAACTAAATATGCCCTGTAAGCCACTGCCCCAGTACAGACCTGTGGCTGTTTGAAAGCATCTTTCATGCCCAGTTACTGGAAGTCAAATCATGCTGCAGAGCATAAAACACACGGCACTAGCCCAGGACACACAACTGAGTTACAAGGTATTTAAGAGAGCACTTTACTTTTCTAGACTTACTTTTCAATTTGGTGCAAAGCAATCACCTGAACCATATATAGCAAAAAAGAGCAATGGCACGTGGTTTTTAATGACAACTGAGAAAATCTGAACCAATCTGTTGGAAGAAAACTAAGTTTTAGCTGTTATAAATTAAAGACCAATTAACAATATAAAAAAAGTCACCGACCTTAAACTTTTAAATTCGATTACATTGTCACAAGGACAATATATAGTATTCCTAATATAAGACAACCTATTTCTTATTCTACATTGCTCACTTGGAATTCTACGTTGCATTTAGTTTATTATTATTCAAAAGTCAAAAAAAAGATGAGCACACAGTGTCATCAGTGACAGATCTTTTTCATATGGAAAGGTCGAAGGTAACAAGGTTCTTTCCAGTCTTGCCAATATCTTGCAGTAAAAATACACTGTATATTAATCTATATTAATGTGCTTGATACTCAGCTAGTAGACAGGCAGAAGTAAGTGTGGCAATACCAGTTTTCCTTAGTGAAGATGCAACTGACCTTGGAGGATAAATTACTTATTGCTCTGCTTTCCTCCCACCTATCAAAACCCAAGGTAGGGAACAAGAAGACAGCATCCATAAAGCCACGTGTTTCCATGTCATTTGTTTACTCAAAATATTTGCAATGCAGCAATTTCTCCTCTCTGCTGAACTGCTAACTTTTCTTTTCTTTATTCCCTCTTGCTAAGGAGAATTGACAAATGATCATTGTTATGGTTTAACCCGGCAGGCAGCTAAACACCACACAGACATTCACCCACTCCCTGCCTAGAGGGAGGGGGAGAGAATCGGGGAAAAAAGGTAAAAATCACGGGTCGAAATGAAGACAGCTTGATAGGGCAGAAAAGGAAGAGAAATAATAATAACAATAAAAGAATACACAAAACAAGCGATGCACAAAGCAATTGCTCACCACCCGCTGACCAATGCCCAGCCAGTCCCAGAGCAGTGACTGCCAACTCCCCTCAGTTGATACGTTCAGCATGACGCTGTATGGTACGGGATGTCCCTTTGGCCACTTGGGATCAGCTGTCCCGGCTGTGTCCCCTCCCAGCTTCTTGTACGCCCCCAGCCTCCTCACTGGTAGGGTGGGGTGAGAAGCTAGAAAGTCCTTGACTTAGTGTAAGCACTGCTCAGCAACAACTAAAACATCAGTGTGTTATCAACGTTATTCTCATCTCAAATCCTAAACACAGCACTGTACCAGCTACCAGGGAGAAAAGTTAGCTCTATACCAGCTGAAACCAGGACAATCATTTAGTCTCCATGAGTAAGAAAAAATGTGAAGTTAATTTCCACATCTGTACCATTTCTTGGCTTTCTAAGTCCTAACGTCTTCGCTTTCAGGAGTTAAAGGAAAATGTCCAGGTGCTAGCAGCCAGTAAAAATGAATACAAATGTGTTCTTCAAAAGAAATGTGTGTGTGTTGGTTAATTTTATATATCTGTATACAATGGGAAACTTAGAAAAATTGTGTATCATACATTAAAAACTAGACAGAACCTATGATATTATTTGATATACAATTGAAAGAATTCCTATCCTCTCACTCCTGAGATTCTGTTCGCTTAGCATTAAAAAATCGGCATATTTAACTTAAAGCCAGTGCCAACATAACGGGCAAGAAGACCTTACTCCCCACAGCTGAGCAGCTCTTGTCAAGCCTTTCAGATGCATTGTAAACAGTGGGATTTCACTAAAACACTGCCTGGTTGGGCTGAGGCCACAAGGCTCATGAGATTAACATGCCTTTTTTTTTTTCTTCCAGATGACACTACTGTGTTTACAAAATGCTTCCTCTTATGAAGTGTCAAGATTCACAGTCAAATAGTTGCATGGGTTTCTTGAGAATATAGGTCAGAAGCATTATACCAGTATTAACAATAACTTGAACAAGGAGAATGAATAATGGTATCTAAGTATCATTCACATCATTGTACCACAAATCATCATTTGAATCATTATTTTAATTATTCCTGTAACAGTTCTGCAAAGAGTTATTATTCCTTAGTAACCATTAAGGAGGAAAGAAAAGGGAGGAAAAAGTACATTAGGGTTGTATCCTTTAAATGAAAACTTCGTGTGTAAGTATGAAACAAGCAAAAATAGAAAAAAATACACATTGTTTTGTGTATATGAAAAACAGAACTATATCACTTCCAAACTAAAAGGCATGAAAGTTTGAAAGATAGATGTGGAAACTAAAATATCAAAGCCAATTAAGAAATTTAACAATTTGATATTTTACAAAAAATGCATTTAATCAGAATTACAACAGCATGAAATATGCTTGGAGGAAACTGAAATACAAAGCCAGTATGAGACTTCTGCACAGAACATGAAAATCGGCTGAGAGGAAAAGAGACCGTTTACTATACCACCTTTCCTGGGAGGTGAGGATGACAAGTGTGCTTTCTTGGCTTTGCCGCTGGTTTTCCCTATGCTGTGGCATGCTGTCAAATCCAAAATGGCCTTAGAATTCACCCAGTTCCTCATTCGGGATAAGCAAATGAAACATGTGAAAGAGGATGAATGTAATTACAGTCATCACCAGAATGATTTTTCCACCAGAAATGCTATAAAACCCTGTTCCTTCTATACTTTTAAATTAATCTCCTTTTGCAAACGTGCAGACACTATCAAGTAGATGCTCACAGGTGTGTATAAAAGAGGTATGTAAATGTGTTTACTTTGTTACCAAAGATGTAAATTTTAATACATGTTCTCTCTAGTTTATTCCCTTCAATTGCAAAAGGAAAGTAATTCCTTTCATAAGCATGAAGGACAAACTGGGCTGGAACGTACTGTTTTACGTTTTCAGCCTCACACTTGATGATGGTCTTCCAGCCCCTCGTACTGTTGAAATGCTGCCTAAGATGGACAGTGACCAGTGAGCTTCCTCTTCAAAAGCACTGATGGAATTTCCAGCAGATCTCGGTGGAGCACAAAGGATACTGAACCAGCAGCGGACAGGAACCTGCCTCCGGGTTCTGTGTGTGACTAACTAGAATGTTCTCACGGCCTTTTCAACTTGCATGTTCTACAGATCTTTTTCCACTCCACTGAAAAATAATTGTCTTACTTTTAAAAGGCTGGCCCTTGGCATGGAAAGGGGAACAGTGTATCACTATGAATATGGGCACCTTTTCCAGGAGGGTTTGTTTGTTTATTTGTTTTCATGCCATAGTGTGGAGGGCTAACATGACAAACAGCATTCCTTGTCCCAAAAGTAAGATGACTACCTTGTAGCGAAGTCACTTCAAAGAAGATCTTTGTCCTTGAACTGGAAAAGATAGGCTTGTCATTTTTCCTCATTGTAGAGGAGGAATATGTTAAAGATTTCAACAGTGATATTCTTAGACAACTACGATTTCACATGAAAGCATATTTCTGCCTCCTCTGCCCCTCCTGTACTATATTGATAGGTCTTTGGTTGTGCCTACTCTTGTGGAAAAAATTATCTCTTTCTCATTTCCACTTCAAAATACTGCCTGGCAGGACCACCCTCTTCCTCACCTACATGCATTTAGTTTAGGAAGTGCATTAGAGGAAGAGTCTGGTAAAAGTATGAATACAGTACCTGATTCCACAAAGCACTAAAACCACCTTTGCATACACCCATATATATTAATGCACATTCACATATGTATATAAATATTTTGCATATATGTATATCTACTTGTAAATTTATATATGCAGGCTGTGTGTGTATATATATTTCTACATATACACACATGTATTAAAATTTATAAGTAAACATACAAATCTCAATGCATTGTACAGATACCTAATCTAACTTTCCATTAACTTGGCTACCAGAAGCTCGAGTACCACACTCGAGCACGCACACATGCGTATACTTGTGCACACACGTCCTTTTCAGTCAAAATCACAATGATTTTAGAAGTTAAGCTCATAGAAAAGTCTGAGAGAGAAAGAAAATGAAAAATAACAAAATTAATAGTATCATAATAAAATTTAAGGATGGAAGAATAAGTATGCTGCACGTGCATTGAAAACTTACTTTCCTTTGCCACTAAGGACATCTCTGCTCTTTACCCAAATGTCAATGATTTGAGCTGGCATAAAAAATTGTGCAAAAGGTACTTCTGTGTGTTGAAGTGAATATTTCCTATGCAGCAAGTCCCAATGGTCAGAAAACAAAGTGATTCCATGATTTATTAGCATTCAAACAAACTCTGTATGGATTCTCACATTCCTCGTATTGTCCTTAATATTCTATACAGAATACCGCATGGTTTTCTGTCTGCATACAGATAGATTCATGTGCAAATCTTGCAAACTGTCATTTTTGTCAAAATCTCTATCTGGTCTTTACACGTCTGAGTCTCAAATTTATTTATTACAAATGATAAAAGGGTAGTCAAATAAATACAGAAATATGAGAGAAAACAAAGTCCTATGGAAATCTATTTCTGGAAATTACTTGTTAAATGTCACTTGAGCATATATACCTGAAAAAAACCAAACCCTTTCACATGCAAAAGTAAAACATATATTAATTTAATTATTAATAAATTTTCTAATTTAATATTTGTATATCAACAGTATTTGAAAGCTTGAATTGGCCTAAGGTGCGCATAAAACTGACTTATTTTTTCTGAACAACAATCATTAACAATTAATCCATCATGTTTCTCCTTTCAGATGGAGAAATTGGTCTTGAGTTTTAGTCAGGACTTCTAGCTTGCTTTCCAATGCCATGTTCTGCTTTTAAAGGTAACACATAATTTTTAGAACTTCGCTTTCTGACTACATTTTCTGAAAGCTCTCTCAACTCCAGATTAAATCAAAACTCTCAATCATTCTGACAGTGAAATTTCTACAATAAATTTGCTTCTGAACAGTCCCTTTCAAGCAATGAAGCCACATAATTGTTAGAGCTTTGTCTACTAATCGTCAAAATTTTCCACTGCTTTTCTGTTAATGTCTGCACGGAAAAGAATCCAGTACAGAGTGGACTTCTAAGTCATCTCTGGGTTTCCAGTGATTAACTGGCTAATTACAGTTTGAATAATCCAAGTGTTTTAATTTGTGACTAATTACTATGTACAGTTGTAAAGAATGTGGATAAATGAGCAATAAGGCAGATGACTTTCTGAAAGCATTCTGAATTGTCTTGAGAAATACTTTTCATTGCTGTATCTTACCTGTTTGACTAATAGTATCTGTCAGTGCTGCGTAAAGTTTCCTCTTTTTTGGAAGTTTGTGTGTTTTGGTGAGGAATAATTTGGATAACCATACCGCGAAAACATTGGATTAACAAGGGTGGGGCGGGGGGACATAGGTAAAATCATGTTTAGAAGGAGAGGAAAAAATTATGAGAGACAAGAAAACAGAATTTTGACAATTTCTTCCATCAATCCTACGGGAAACTGGTCACAGAGTACCTTAACTTGACTCTAGCGGATATAAGGGTCTCTGTAAATTCTCTGGTCCTCCACAGGACCATGAAATATCTGCAGAACGTAGCCTGAAGTAATTTTTTTTCCTCCTTCAACTCCATGTGACAGTGCTTTTTTTCCTTTTCTTACAAACAAAAATTGCTACGGTACAGCGGCAAGGTTAACTTACACCATTTCTTTCTTTCTTTCTTTATTATTTTTTTATTATTTGTTACTTCCATTAGGAACACTGGTATCATCTGAGTCAATGGCACCTATTGATTGTAATAAAGGCTAACCTCTTCAGGTAGCACGGCTGGACACTGTCAGCAAGCCCAGGATTACAGTGGGACTGAATTTGCTGTAGGCATTGTGCAAACTGCCTACCATAGGATAGGTAGGAATTTATACCACATTATTAAACTGTTCCATGAGCTGGAGTTCAGTTTCTTTTGCCTTCCTATATATGACTTCTGTAATAAATAATGTATTTATACAGTGACTCTCATCCCAAGACAATCTCAAAACTGTAATGACTGAAAAGCAACTTGGGTCCAACACGTCTTGGGACCAACTAGTTGACACTGAAAATTTTACAAGATATGGAGAAAAGAGAAAACAAGGTATTACTAAGTACAGCAACCCAGGCATCTTATGGAAATGTGTTAGGAGTAGAAGGGTCAGCGTCTTCTTTTGTTTATTTTCACCTGCATGCTGGCTATATCTCCTGGGTAAATGATACACTGTTGGGATCACCCTGCATGGCTCGACCTTAAGGAGAAGGAGCTGTGGCATTGAGAAGCTGGTAAACAGCTGGACACCTGCACGGCTCGGCCTTGAGGAGAAGGAGCTGTGGTAAACAACTAAGAAGCAGCAAGGAATACAGGAACACCTGCAAGCAGCGAATCCTGACTGTGTGAGGGGCGCGTGGACAGCGCGTGATATTTTGTATATAGCCAATTGCAATAGTGTGTGTAACAAGCTGTAACCAATCATGAGTGTGTGCGCAGTGACTAAGCGAAAATTATGATATATATTGGAGTCAGACAAGACAATAAACGGCTTCGGAATATAACTCTCATAGAGTTGTGAAGTCCATCCTTCTCCCGCAACTGGTGACCCCGACGTGATACGATCTCTGGGATCTCATCGTTGAACACTGGTTGAGCCATGCAGATCAACGCCACAGCTCCTTCTCCTTAAGGTCGAGCCATGCAAGTGATCCCAACAATACACTTCATATCTCAGCCAGTTAAATCACACTAATCTTTGTCTTTTACACCATTCTGCTGTTATTTAGTTATAATTAGTTCCATAAACCTCCTTAAATAATTAGGAGGGACAGAGACTTTGTAGGTAGCATGGATTCAGGCTGAGAATGTAGCTAGGTGCACCCTTCAATCAGACAGTTTTGTGACTACTTTGGCAGGTATAGTACAGATCTATTCCAGAAGAGATGGTATATGACAATTATCATAGGACCAGAGCGGAATGCAAGGTTTAATTTCATCACTGTATATGCTGTAGAAAAGATTTTCATTGCTTGAAACCATTATTACTGCATGCAGATTGGCAACAGAACCTGCACTTAGCAAATATAGGTTGATGCAAATACCAAATCTGGTACACGTAAAATGTTACGGATATACCGCAAAAGGCGTCTGATAACGCAGCCGAATAAATATGGTATATTGTTACTAACCATTTTCATGCAAGCCACCAAGCAAAGTGAAAATCACACAGGTAAACATGTTTTTTGGGATGATCAGAATAATTAGAAGTCCCTTTCTTTGTGATCATCTCACTTCTATTTTTTTTTTTTACTTTCATAACGAGCACTCATCTGTGAATTGAGTGAATGGTTTCTACAGGTATTTATAGATTTAGATGGAGATGTAGTTATCAGAAAACTCCAGGCCAAAAAAGGAAAAGCACCTGCCAAGAAGAAACTGTGTGAATGTTTCCCAAGACTAATTTAACTCTGTAGACCAGTAGCCCTGTCGCACCTGCAAGAAAGGATAAACACAGGACACCGAGAACACGCTCAATCTGTCCAAGGCCACTAGCCCGCACCGGCATCACCTACGGGTTGTGTGACGCACACCAGGTCACAGGAGGATCCAGGAGGGCAGTAGCTGCCACATGCAGATGAAGACTTCAGGAATGCATGTCGGTACCTCAGAAAGCAAAGAGCACTCGGAGGGGCTTTCCAAACACCTAACTGCGTGCCATGAGGACACCAGTGCAACCTCTGCCTCTGAACACGCTGCTGCGGTTGGCCCAACAGGATGGCTATGAGTAAGTGAATTATGTGAGCGAATAAGCAAATGCGTTGTGTGAAAAGTTGTCTGCTATTAGTTCTAACAGCTTGATTCCATTACTAATAGCTGCATCTCCTCCCAGCTTGATCCCCCATTAAGGAATGATCATTTACAACATGCCTAGTCCTGACCAATTTGTGAACCAACTTAGGAATTTCAGAAGTCTGCTTATAAGTGAGGACAAAGAACTGATTACAATAAAAATAATGAAAGGAAGTAAAGAACAACATGTCTTTCGTCTACCTAAGCCTTTGCATATGGACAGAGGAAAGGGAACTTGCTTTTGCTTTCTCAGAGATACCTGGACTTCATGAAATTTAAACCAATTTGAAATGAAAATTGTTAAATTAAGATTTTGACAAAATGGAAGCTACCTATTTAAGACCTTCTTGGGCTAGTAATGAAAGTGTGTGTGCTGGAAACCTTCACTGAAATAAACCTGAAGCAAGCTAGCTGGCAGGTAGGTTTGTGCTGCAAGGGATTCTGACAGCCTGTCAAAGTTCCACTTTTCTCACATTCAATCAACCTCTCTGTCCTAAAGAAAGCATAAAATATGTCAAAATGACAGCTGCTGAAGCATAGCAGGAGCAGCAGCCAGCTAGCTGCTAGGCCTATTACCTTAGGAAAGAAATAACGGAAAAGTTGTGTAAATGGCATACACTGGATAGGGATATGATTTGCCTGGTCAAGTAGTGACTCAATTAAAGTCTTATTAACCCTTCAGCTACTGTTAATAATGTATCCACAATTGTTATTTTTTAATTTTTTTATTTTGAGGTGTTGACAAGTATAGCGGGAACAAACTTATTTAAAATATTTTAGTGCTTCTAATGACTTTCCAAAATTAATTTGCCACCACAACATTGAGTAGAATGAATTTGAAATTAAATCCAGCCAAGACAATACTATAATAACAAGGGATTTTAAACTACTTAGTTTGGTAAATATAATCTTGATGATCTTAAAAACCAGAAGAAGAAAACCCAGGGTTCATTTTTCTGAGGTCTCAGTTACTGTTACTGCTACTGCTTCTGCTCTGCAGAATTTTGTATATGCGGAGGTCATCGAGCTCCCACTTAACTTGCTCAGATTATAGTGGGAGATCCAGTTCAGATCTCTGTCCCATTCCCTTCCGTTTAGTCCCGGTTATGCCAGCGGTACGTTCCTTTGGCAATGACGGGAACCTGGTCTTAGACTGGAAGGCTTAAATGCATTTTCTGCAAACATTTCTTTGATGACGCTGCCTTTATACCCCAGCTAAACCTGGATGGAATCTCAGGACAACGAAAGGCAATGCTCCGACTCCACGGCTCAATTTCAAAAGTCTTCTGCAAACAACAGAGCTCCTAGTGCTTCTCACAAAAAGGTCATAAAATCCTTTGTCTAGGAAAGTCTTAAGCAACATAAACACACAAGTGGCTACTGACTGTAAAGGGGCGTGTGCACACACAAAAAGCGTGAGGCAGAGATGTAGCATATGAACTGATAGCTCCCAAAGATCCAGTCACAGGGTAGATTTGTCCTAACACCCTTTAACTATAGACTTTACCGTTGAGATCTTGTACTTATCAGTTTAAAAATGAAATGGTGTTAGGCTTTTGTTATGGATGCTGGAAGCTTCAGATGAACCAGCTACAAACTGGTAACTAATAATTAAGTTAATTTAAATTAATTTTAAAAAATTAAATTAAAATTTAAAATTCTAATTAAAAATTAAATTAAATTAATAATACACCTTAAAACCAGCAAAATTGTAATGAGAATTATTTTTCAGAGCTGGAAACAATATGTCCCATCTTTCCATTGTGTGAAAATACGAATGTTACATCCAAAGAGCTGCTGCTATGAATAGGGAGGCTTACCTTAGCTGCTTTGAAAAAGCTCCCTAAAAACTGAGTCTCAGACCAGTGTCATCTTCTACCCCTTCTTTACTAGCTTCTAGTGCTTCTAATTGTGTAACTTCTAATGCAAAGTAAAGTGGGCTAAAGCAAACCATGGAAATAATCGTACACAAAATCAACCAGTTCAATGTATATGGCTTAATCTTTACTCAGCAGATAATGGATTATGTTTCCAAGTTTAAAGTGAATCAAATCTCCTTTTTAAAGACTGTAGTCATTCACTTGCTCACTATGGTTGGGAAACAGTAACAGCCTTCAGCGTGGGATGGGGAATCTCTCCTCTGTTGCAATGAGCTGTTCAATAAGGCTCTGGAAAGCAAATTCCCTCCAAGTAATTTCTAAAGGAGAGGTTTCCAACTGTGAGGCCAGTTTGCTTGTACTATATGAGAACCCTAATTACTCCACAGAGAACATTATGTTCTCATACCCAATCTTTGAGAAAAATTGCAACAATACTGTGGTGAGAAAAATGGGAGTGAGCAACGAAACCAAGAAAATCAACTACAAGAAGCTATTCTTGCTTTTGCTAACTATGCAGTCTTTGTCATATTCTTGATTTTTGCATACCTCATTTAGAGAGAACAAAAAGCTGGTCTCCCTGTATATTCGTGTAAACAGTCCCCACACAACCCTTAAACCTACTTTCTTTACAACTTCCGTCTGCTTTCTGATTTGCCTTCACTCGGGGAAGCAACAAAAACTTTGAACTAGTATGACACATCCTTAATTCTGTCTCATTTGTTTCATTAAGGATGCTTGACAAGCTTAAATTCCAACGGCAAAATAATAGTTAGCAAAGAAATGGCAAGCTAAAGCAGAACACTTTTGTTGTTTGGTTTTAGCAAGTTTTCTTTTCAAAGGACTTGAAGTTGTTTGGTGGCATTACAGAAAAACCCACCCCAGAACAACCCCCCCAAACAAAAACCCTCATACCCTTAAAACCTCTGCAGACTAGTTATAGCAGACCCGGAAGATTTATCTGCAAGAGTTCAGCACTGCTCATTAATTCAAATTCTCAGGCTATTAATTACAGTTAAGCTCAGTGCAGGATTACAGTTTTAGGCAGGAAGACAAAACCAGGTCCCTGTTCTTTACAGGTACTCATATTTTTATTTATTTTTAACACACATCCCTGTATAGACAGTAAGTCCTGCGCTATTTCAACTCTATGACTCAATCACTGTGTCAATCACTAGCCAAGCATGAAAACATGGTAACTCTCATTCTTTTCAAAATGAATGTTCTAGATAGAGCTTCACTGATCTGCCTGGACACTGAAGATGTCTATATACAGGGAACATACAGCAGGACAGTGACTAAGGAGTGTTTATGCCTTTGTGAAGTCCCTATTCTGAACGATATAATTCAATAACCTGCCCTAAAGCCATATACTCGGGGAGAGGTGGATGGGAAAAAAAGGAGAGCATTTTTAGGTAATCAGAAAGTATCAAATATAGAAAATGAGCTAGGTGAATGCACTGGAAACCGAATCTGAACTTGCGTGTGACAAGATCAACCTCTAATTAAGTTAGATGAAATTATTTTGTCATAATCTGCAAGGAACTTGGAAATAATGCTTCTGTTGTAGGTTCTTGATGACAGTGGTGCCCTCGGGTGAGAAAGTCAAAATCAGAGGGATGATTCTTTCATTTAACTTAAGAACATATCAATACATGGTTCTTAAATTCCTAAAACATACCCATGCTCTGTCACCCTCATTTTTAAATCAGAGTCTAAGGCTACAGAGCTCTAGCTTGATGCACACAGCTTGATTATAAAGCAGCCTGTCTCACTAGACGTTGGAAGTGACATGCTTTCTGCCTAAGGGAAAGTCGATCTGAATATCCTGGGGTAGTGGAGTTCTACTGACTCCACGAATCTCAGAATTGCTCATGCAGTGGAACAGGAATTTTATCCAGCAGGAAAATGAGATCAAAATCCCTCAAGGGACCATGGAAACTCCTGCCCCTTGAGCATAAATAGCATGACAAACACCACACCCTCCTATAACTGCCTGTACCATGATTGAATCAGAAAAATAATATGTAATTATAGCTATATAGATTTACAACTTACAGTAGATGGGCATTAAACAGATTCGTATTTCAAATGAGATGTTCTGATCCAGAACTAATTTAAAAGGAGTTAAATATATCTCCAAATCTAAAATGTTTAATCAGTTCAATCTAAACGTGCAAAATATTTACGAAACTTATATCCAGGGACTTTCATATAAATATACTCAAATATTTCAATGTATTTTACTTGAAATGGAATTTAATTTAGTGTTTTTCTAAAAATGCCGATATATTTTTCAGAAAGGACGATGCAAAGGTAACGCATGGATTTGTTATTTTATCTGTTCCACTTTTTCTTTCCTGTAAAAGATATACACTTCTGTGTTTCCTGATGGAAAGGAAGTCTTTCATAACTAAAATAAAATAGATTTAAGTAACTAACTTATTTCCATGATGTGTTTTCAACAGTGATTACAACAGCACAATAGTCGGTGTTATGTATCGTGCATTGTAACTACAGACCTGCTGTCAGTATGAAACTTAGAAACCTCACATCAAGAAACTTTCAAAGTGTTCATCCACCATAAAATTATATTTACACCTAACTAAGGGAGCAAAATATATTCATATATATATTCATTTTTATATATACACATAAACTACTATTTTCTGTAAGGAGCGGCAGAGTAAATGACCCTTACAATTTGTTAAGGGGAAAAAAAAAAGTCTTCTCCTGCTTCTATCTCTGACACATATCAGAGATTTGATGGGGTGGTGACAAGATTCCCTCCTGTATGTGATTTCCAGTTTACGAGCTACTGCTTAAGATAATGTGTTTTGGTACATAAGATGATTCTACCTGGGCTTTAATTCAAAAACCTGCATCTTCATATGCTGCTATATGTCCTTTCCTTTCTGTGAATTAGTAAGGCTTTCATTTTGTCAGTATGATAGCTGGTGATCCATGAGGAAATTCTTCTTACACCAACAGAAACCCAATCCCATTTGAGAAAGAAAGAAAAAAATCTATTAACAGACATCTAGTGCTTTCACAGGATTGATTCTTTTATAGAGAGATGGCACTTTTGGATGACCTGGCAGCAATAAAATCAACATGGTCTGTGGTATTTGACAGTTAGACAATCATTTATTCACACCAGCCTGGTAAGCTCTTTTTAAACTCCTGCAGGAAGGAGAACTTCAATTAAGAGTGAAGTTCAGTTGTCCCAGATGTTATTAAAGTCAGAATAAAAGCAGCCTGCCCATCTCTCCTGTAATCTCCTCATGTTTTAAAAATATGACTCACAGCCCCTCTTTCTACTGTTCTACCAAGAGCCACCCATCACGCATTCCCCCAAAACTCAGCTGCCTTTCTCCACACTTCTGAATAAATGGATTCAAACCCTTCCAGCTGAGTGCTTAAAGCCACCCCTGCAGGCATGTATCATTGCAATGAAAAGAAGGGGGGGGAAAAAAAAGTGCCTTTGTTCTTCACAATGCAAGTTGTTCAATGAAAGGGGGGAAAAAACCTTCAGGCTACTTTGTTTAAAGAGATAGGGACTGTAGAAATCATATATCTTACAGCCCCTCTCTCCACCCCTTCCTTCCGTCTCCGTGTAATGAAACAGTCACCCTGACGAGAAGGACATAAATAGCGAATCCTCACCAGTGCAGATGGGTGACATTTGAAAACCCTGTTCTTGTTACCTAGATCTCATATTTTTTTATCATCATAATTACTGCAAAGATATATTTAGCATGTATGCTCTGCAATGACTTCAGCTATGTGCTAAACACTTGCTGTTTAAGTAGGTCACGTGACGCTACTACTGCTGCAATATTAGCACATGAAAATGGGTTTTTGGCAAACAAGTAAATCAGAGACAAAGCATGCTATGCACAGACTGTAATTATGGCTGTATACTTTTTCATCATGGAGTGAAAAAATTTAGAACAGTATTTACTGTCGTAATTAAACTGATTCCCCCAAGAACTACACTGAACTTTGGGAGGTGATAAATAAAAGCAGCAGCAAGCTGTTCCTTTGAGATTTACACCCTGAAGATAAGATCTCCTGAGTTCCTGGAGGGAGAAGAAGGAGGTAGGTTCATAATTTATCTTTTTCAGGCCTGGTCTAAAACCTATTAGAGTTGTTAGAAGCCTTTAAATTGATTTTGTCCAAAGTTCGTCCTAAAGTAATTTTATTCTTGAAGTACAAGTTTTAATTTTCTAATGCTAAAATTAAAACATACATTGATTATCATTTTCCTTTGAAGGAAAGGGTTTTAATATTTATTTTAGATACAAATGATTGTTATACCTTTCACCCACATTTTCTACAGAGAAGCAAAAAGATTTTCTGACTGACAGCAAAGATATTTTTTACAGATCCGTATAACTATATCTATATAATATGTGTATAATCTGTATAACTTCAAGGAATATTTAGGAGAATTTGAAGTGTATATAACTAGACACAAATAGCAACATTTGTCTTCTGTTAAACTTTACCTTTAAGCAAGAGGGCAACAGATCTCCTTTCTGCTTGCTTATTTAAGGGTCTATCTCTCTCTTAATGCACAAAGATTTTACAATTTTGTCTGAGTAATAGAGGAATAAAACATGCATCAGTGCCTTATCAGCCTGCCAGTCCCGCATGGGACCCTTGGGTTCTTGGAAAGGAGAGGACAGGAGTGCTGGGCTGGCACAGGCGTGTCAGCTCACCCCTTGACTCCCGTGCCTGTAGTGACAACCTTTACCTTCTGCCCACCTGGGAAAACATTCTAGAAGAGGAAAAATAATCTGCCAGCTATATGGTTGAAGTGGATCCATATATGCTGTAAGCATCAGTCTGGCTGCCTACAGGGGGATGGGAAATAATTTATATCATATTATTAATTGAATTTGATTGCTGGGGTTGGGTTTCCTCCTCCTTTATGCAACTTCTGTACTCGGTGTGGTATGTTGGCTTTTTAAAATGAATTTTCTTTATAGTTTTCTCCAGCATAGTTAATCAAACAGGGTCATAGTTCCAATTAATTGGTGTAGGCAGTAGCTATCTTATCCTTGAGAAGACTGGGAACCTAACAGGGAAGTCCAGTTTTGGGAACTGCTCCTTCTCATTTGCCCAGCATCTCCACCAAAGCCATGTTTACAGCACGGCGGTGGGATGGATAGTCACGACACAGCTCTTAATCAAATTAAATAGGTGAAGGAGTTGCACAGTATGGCTTCATGGCATGGTATTTCTTAGATGTTACATACAGTTGTAGTCTATTTAAACTACTTTCAGAATGACTTGTCATTCTTCCTGTAGTATTTGTGGTTACTTGCATCTGTTTATAGAGAGACAACAAAAAACTTGCTATGGATAAACAAATATATTTGTATAGCTCTCTGTGGAACACTGTTATAACGGAAAAAAGGTGACGACTTGGGGACGGGGAA